>NC_056745.1:629151824-629239135 GCF_019279795.1 Protopterus annectens | reverse complement strand
CCACGTAACACTAAGACTTGCGAGAGATGCAGCTATTTAGCCAAACTGGAGGCTGAGCTCTCTCAACTCAGGACTGGCAAGACCAGGCAGGAGGAGAATGCAACTACACACACCACAATACCAGCCTCACATAACTCAACCACACCACTGAATCAAACACATAAACACACTAAGACATACTCGGAGGCTCTGAGTAAAAATTTACCTAAACAGCAGAGGCCTCCAAAGCAGACACCCAAGCAACTGCAAACTCCATGCACCACACAAACAACACATAAACAACAAAATCAGTGTGCAAAGCAGTCACTGCCCTTAAGGCCAAATACAACACCAAACATACTTGTCATAGGTGACTCCATAGTCAGACACACTGACGTCCCACTCACCAGGCTGAACAAGGAGAAGGTCACGGTAGAATCCGCCACATAACACAAGCACTCAGGTCACTCCATGGCAAGTACAAGTATGACACAGTCATTGTCCATGCTGGTGTGAATGACCTGAGACGTACCTCCCTGGACTACATGAAAAGAGACATAGAGGAGCTCTCTGATTATGTAGCCCAGGCAGGTATGACCCTGACCCTGAGCAGTATCCTTCCTTCACCAAGAATGATGCCACAATATAGTGACAAGATGATCAGCTTTAACAATTGGCTTAATTTCTGGTGTCATTCAAAGGGGATCCAGTGCCTGTCTGCCTGGGATGACATGCTCGACAAGCCATGCTGCTTCGCAAGGGACGGCTTGCACCTGTCACCCCTGGGATTCCGGATATTGGCTAAGGCTCTTGCCACCCCTATAGTGCCTTTTTTAGGCAAGGCTCAAATTCTAAACCTACCACCCTAGAAAACAAAACGTGAAGAAACTAAGGGTAATGCTGCTCAATGCCAGAAGTCTAAATCTCAAAATGCACGCACTCGAGGCCCTTCTCAGTATGGAGAACATCGATGTCTGTGCTGTGACTGAAACCTGGTTCAAGGCTCCTGAGAGCACCCCGGCACTATCAGGTTTCATCTCATATCATGCGTTCCGGCCCCAAAACCCGGACCACACCACAAAAGGAGGGGGTGTATCCATATTCATCAAGGATACCCACACCTCCAGGTTGGTGGCTACGCATGAAGCATCGGAAACCATCCAGGTGCAATTAACCATAGGCAAAACTGCTCTACAATTTGTAGCATGCTACAGGCCACCCTCTCAAACTCAGCAAACCCACACAGCCTTCATGAAGACACTGGAGGATATAAATGTATCACCAAACACCATCATATTGGGTGACTTCAACTACCCGAATATAGACTGGGAACATTACTCAAGCCCAAACTTTCTAGCCCAAAGGTTCCTGGAGTTCATATATTCAAATGCCATGGAACAACTAGCCACCGTCCCCACAAGAGGAGAAAATATACTAGATCTCATCATCACAAACATGGGGACAAAATGCTCCACACCGGAAGTATATCCCTCATTGGTGAGATCAGATCATAAACTAATCTCACTAGAAATCCACATCCCGCCCCCACCCCAAACAAAAAAGATCACAGTGAAGAACTTCTCTAAAGCAAACTTCACACTACTCAAGACAGGTGTGGTGTCCTTCAAGGCCCCCGAGCCAATGGAAACCACAAACCAAGCTGCGGAAGCCCTTACAAATGCCTTCTATGAACACCTTCAGGACTGCATGGATCAGGCAATCCCAAATAAAACCAAGACTCTTTCCACCAAGGGCAAACGTCCAGTCTGGTGGGCCCCAGCCATAAACAAACTTTACAATAAGAGGAGAAAGCTATTACATGATAGAGCAAAATCCCAAAAAGGGAAGGCATCTTTGATCAGCACTAGCAAGAAACTACGATCCCTCATAAAATCATCCAAGGCCAACTTTGAGAGAAAAATTGCCATAGATTCAAAAGACAATCATAATGCCTTCTTCAGCTATGTCAGAAACCTGGGTGGAAACTCCCAGATATGCTCAGAATTAGTCCAAAATGATACAAAAATCACTGAACCCACAGACATTGCCAACATACTGGCAGACAGGTTCAGCGCAAACTTCACCCCCCTCTCCCCCCCAAAATGAGAGATAATTATCCCAACTGAGAGTAGCCTCCCAGACATCTCAAATGCGCAGGTGAAAGCTGCTCTCTCTAAAGCTAAAAACACAGCATCAATGGGACCGGATGGGGTCCCCGGCTGTGTGCTACATGAACTCAATGAAGAACTAATCCCGCACATAAGGCAGCTGTTTATTCTTAGCCTCACCACAGGATATGTGCCCAAGGAGTGGCGTACGGCAACTGTGGTCCCACTCCACAAAGGTGGTGCCTCTACGGACCCTGGTAATTACCTCCCCATAAGCTTAACAAGCCTGGTCTGCAAAGCTATGGAGAGGATCATAATGGAACTCATAAACAACGACATAGGGGACTTGCAGACCTTGGACCCAACCCAGTTTGGCTTTGTCAAGGGCAGATCTTGCCTTTTGAACTTGATCGACTTCTTCGAAACAGAAACAGTCACCAAGGCCATTGATGAGGGAAAGGCAGTCCATACAGCCTACCTTGACCTTGCAAAAGCTTTCGACACAATACCCCACTCGGGTATTATAGAGAAACTTACCAGCTTAAATGTAAACCCATATGTCACAAGATGGGTTGCAAACTGGCTAAAGGACAGAACCCACAGGGTTAGAGTTGTTGGAGCCATGTCAGACTCCAAGCCGGTTACAAGTGGAGTCCCACAGGGCTCAGTCCTTGGCCCCCTATTGTTCGGCATCTACTTCTCAGAAGTACAGGCAAACATAGGAGGACTATGGCTGACAAAGTTTGCAGATGACTGCAAACTGGGTGCCATAGTGGATAGTACATCGGACACAGACATCCTTCAGAGGGGTCTCACGGAAACTGATAGCTGGTGCCAGAGCCATGGCCTGAAGTTGAACGCAAAAAAGTGTATAGTCATACCCTTCAGGAAAAACAAGGTAACCCCAAGCTACCATATAGGTGGCAACCCACTAAGCACAGAAGAGGTTATCAGGGACCTGGGGACCCAGGTTGACAGTGGCCTCTCGTTTGACGCTCACGTTGCTAAAGTGGTTCGAAAGACCTTCTACATTGCCCACCTGATCATGAAGGGATTCACATCCAGATCAAGTGAGGTCATTGTTCCCCTGTACTCTTCACTTATCAGACCAATGATCGAGTACAATGCCCCATTCGGGATGTATCTCACCCGACACCTGCAGCAATTGGAGAGACCCCAAAAGTTCCTCACCAAAAGGATAAAGGGACTCCAAAACCTGTCATATGCTGCCAGAATGAAGAAACTCCAACTCTATTCAGTTGCATACCGTCTGCTAAGAGGTGACCTGTGCCTGACATACAAGGCCATGACCAACCCGGAATTAATGGACATGCTCCACCTCAGGGATAGATTTATCACCCAGAGACTCCCCATGCTGTGGAATAAAATCCCGGTCCATGTGAGGCAGAGCACCTCGCTGGCTCTGTTCAAGAGAAATCTTGACCGGTGGATGGGAGATCGTAGGTTTACCCCGGGAATCATCTCTGTGTCACTACTGGACAGAGGCACAACAAACTAATGGGCACAGTATTTCTAACATAAGGGGCGGCGTAAGCCACATAACTTTGGGCTAGGCTTATAAATGCCCTAGGGCAGTTAGCCTAGTATAAACCTATGAACCTATGAACCTAACCAACTTGTGCAAGAAAAGTCTGATGTGGTAGATGCAGTTGGAACAGCTGCTACATCCATTTCTCCCCTCACAGCCCAAGGCCATATTGACCATAGATGTTTCCCAGCTGGTGGGGGGGGGGGGCATTTCCTGGGAAAGAAAGTCCAAGACATGTGATTCTCTGAAGAGGCTAATCTGCATACCCAACATACTGGAGTTGAGAGCAGTGCTTTTAGTGCTGCAAGTCTTTCAGGATGCTCTTCCTTCAGGACCGACTGCAATAAAAACAAATAATATGTCAGTGGTTTGGTACATCAACAAACAAGGAGGAACCATATCATACCTCTATGTCGAGAAGCACTAAGGGTGTGGCAATGGGCAATATCTTCCAACTGCTGTCTCTTAGCAATGCACATTCCGAAGAAGTCCAACATGCTTGCAGACAAGCTGAGCAGGTGCATTCTGTTACCTCATGGATGGTCCCTCAACCAGAAAGTTGCGGAACTAATTTTCCAAAATTGGGGCCTGCCTTGCTATATCTCTTTGAATCTCCTCTAAACAATGAGTGCAGCAGCTATTTTGCCCTAATTCCTCCACAGGGAGAGTCACAGAGGAATGCTCTTCTCCACAATTTGCCCCAATTCGCCTAATTCCAAAGTTCCTTCAGAGAGCTGCCAGACTGAAGACCAAGGTCATGCTTATTGCTTCCTTTTTGCCTCAACAGATTTGGTTTTCCTTCCTGTGGCCTCATTTAATTCACTGACCCTGGATTCAGGACCCAGCTCCAGATCTCCTGTCTCATCCAATGAGCATGATGCAGTTGGACTTCTCTAACCTCAAGCTTACAGCTAGGTTTCTCCAATTCCAATGATAGCCAGACAATCAATGCTGGCTTCCCCTGTTCATCATATCTTGTTGTCTTCCCTTAAGCCATCCACTACGAAATGTTATGCTAGTAAGTGGAAAAGATTTGTACACTGGGCTCTTCAAAAGCATAAAGACCCTTTCCCAGCCCCAGTCAGTCATGTGCTGGAGTTCTTGATGCTAATATTCAGCCAAGGGGCCAGTTCTTCAACAGAGAAAGTCCAGTTGGCAGCAATTTCTAATTTCCACATTGGATATGATGGCCTGTCATAAGCTAAGTAAAGCCTTCTTAAGCGGCACAGTTCTTTTCAAATCTCCTTTTAAAGATCCCACACCACCATGGAATCTAAATCTGGTACTGTAGTCCTTGATTCTTCCAAGTCTGTCCATGATTGTGACCTTAAATTTCTGTCTTGGAAGACCTTATTCTTAGTTGTCGGTAAAACCTCCTTATCTTATTTTCCATAAGGATAGAGACTCCTTACGAACCAATACATCTTTTTTATCCAAGGTGGTATCACATGCCGACATTAATCAATGCATCAATTACCAGTTTTCTTCCTGAATTATTCCAACAAAGCATACTTTCTACATTTGCTAGATGTGCATTGACAATTATGCTTCTATCTACATAGAACAAAAGAAATCAGAAAGACTTATCAATTGTTTGTATCCTTTGATGATCTGAAATTGGGCTCACCTGTACCTAAAGTCACCTTAGCTAAATGGCTTACTGACTATCTCCTTTATTTATAACAAACTGGTTATGCCTTTGCTGTACAAAGTATACGCTCATTCAACCAGAACTGTAGCTACCATCTCAGTTTTCCACTCAAGAACTTCCATGGATGACATTTGTTCAGCAGCAACTTGGGCTAACATTCACACCTTTATCTCTCATTATAAGTTGGATCTGGTATGCAGATCCCATTAGTCGAGGACAGAATGAAAATTGACAACATCAGATAAAGAAGTTATGGACTTACCATAATGTTCCATCTGTCTTGTTCATTTTCATTCCACCTTGAATCCACACCCAGCAGACCCCAACCCTTTTTAGGTTTATTTTAGAAGAGCGAGCAGATCTATCAAATTTGTTATATCTTATGAACATTACCAGATCCAGATGTGACATTGCCTTGTTGTCTCCCTCCCTCTCTCTTTATCTAATTATATATATATATATATATATATATATATATATATATATATATATATAGTTATAAGAGTATCCCCAGGATTCACTAATCTTCCATGTAAGACTAAATTAGTCTTACAAGGAAGAGCCAGTCTAAGAGTAAGACGGCAGTACGCCATGCATATTAATGAGGGCGTGCTGCCTCAACTCTAAAACTAACACGGAGCATGGATGAGTGTAGGGGGCGTGTTGGACTGCCGATCAGTCCAAAAATCCACACCCCTGCAAGTTTGAAACACGGGAAATGTCTAGTTACATGAGCGAGTCCGCTCACATGTGTACATTCTAACACTAAACTCCTCCATATAGTAAACCCCGTACAAATATGAAAAGCAAAAGAAATTTTTTTTTCATTTCTGATATAGCTGCCCGCATTTGTGCGGGTTTGCCCATTGCTTAGCTACAGTGAGCAGTTTAGACACTGAAGAGGATAATAAGAAAAATATATGCAAATTAAGCGAAATAGCGATAGCGTAGTGGTTAGAGCCTTCGCACAAAGAGGAAGCATCCCGGTTCGAGTCCCACTAGCACACTTTTCATTTTCTGTTGGAAATCTGTATACAGAAATATTTCCTGACATGTATTATTTAAGGTTTTGTAAAAAGCATTGAAATGTTATATGTAGTAGTGAACGAATTTTATATATATATATATATATATATATATATATATATATATATCTAGGAAGGTGAAATGGTTATGCATAGTGATGCATGAGTAAATTATTTTAAGCAATGCAAAGCACTGCTAAGCACATTTTACCAGTATTGAGCATATTTAATTGCTTGTAGCTGAGCACTGCGTTAACTAGCGCAATGTCTTTGCACGGAGCTGCGCATCGCGCAAACTACCGTAAACAGAACATGTCTGCGCGTAGCTGTGCACTGCGCTAACCAGGACAACGTCGGGCAATGTCGAGCAACATCAGGCAAAGTTGAGCAAAGTCAGCTAAACACGGCCACACCTCCTTCACTGTACCTTAACCATTGAGGTCTGGCCAGTAGGAAAATAAAAAACAGTGACAGGGCTCGAACTCGGGATACTGTGCACTATAGTCACAGTACATAACCACTAAGCCATGACAGCATTTCATAACCATGCACTTTCAACAGACACATATTTATCAAAGGAATATTAAACATTGCTAACACCAACTAAGCAGGTGTGCCTACAGCTGAGTTTTTTCCAAACTGGCCAATCACAAATAAGTGCAGGAAATAAGCCATATTTAAGCTCCACAAGTGGGAATATTTGCCATAACTGGTTGTAGCTCCCATCTGCAGTCAGCATGGCCGGGGCTGGAGAAGGCACTCTATTTCGAGAGCAACATTGGGGCATTGAGGAGACCAAAGTAATGGTTTGGCTCCTTGTCCACAATCATGAGGAAAGACTCCTGCAGGGCCAGTACTAGGGCACCCAATACAAAACGGAGGCCTGGAACTGTCTAGCTCGTGATCTCACCAGTGCCACTAGCGTTCCTTGGACTGGTGAGCAGGTCAGGCACCATTACTCTGACCTGAAGCGACGCAAGGAGGATCAACTGGACCAGTGGATCCAGGAGGCCCATGGGATGGCAAATGCCCCAGTACTGAGTAAGTAGCCATTGCATTAAGTATTTAAGAATTCCTATTCTTGTCTATACTATGGATAGGTATGTCTCATTATCACTGCATTTACTTCACAGCTGCAGGTGTCCAGGCTATGAATCAGCAAGCCCATGAAGATAAGCTGCAAAGGCTGCATCACCAGGCAGGTTAGTAATTATTCTGCATGTACTGTTATATAAAATAAATGAGAGAGCCTTCAAAAAAGTGTTTTAACCCAATAAATAAAGGTATAATAATTCTTTAATAATTATTCTGCATGTACTGTTATATAAAATAAATGAGAGAGCCTTCAAAAAAAGTGTTTTAACCCAATAAATAAAGGCGTAATAATTCTTTAATAATGGTATAATTCCTGGAGTGCATTTGTGTGATTTTCTTTGATATGTTGTTGTACTGTTGCACTTTAGAAATAGTACTGTTGTATTAAGCATTGTTAGTTAATCCACACTTGGCTAGGCCCATATAAAGTGGATGAAGGGAGTGCCAGTAGCTTTTATGCATATTTACAGCCCTTAACTGTTGGTTCATGCCCAGCATGTACAGGTTAATCTGGCACATGAGTAGCTTGGTATTGTGTTCCCCAGAAATGTCAGTGTGCTGCCAGAAATGTAGGGAGCTGTTAACATATAACTGATAATTTCACCTGAACATATCTAGATAATTATATGAAAGTAGAGCTGTTAGTGTACCATTACAGCAGTAGTGCATGTGAGCAACTCTCAAAACATGTAGCAGTAACATCTGCATCCTGGACAGTTTGTATGTCAGATACAGCTCATGTATATAATGATCTAGCAAAATCCAATTGCACAATAGTAGGACACTGGGTAGTGTAATAATACATGTAAGGGACATATAACTGCAGTTAATAGGAATGTAGTGTAAACTAGAAGGATATATAAGTTAATTGAGCTATCTTTTCCACCCTACTGTATGTGCATAAAAAATGCAATTCCACACCTCAATGGGTATGTCTAATCTCAAAACATTTGTTGAGACATATGTCCTATTAGTTTATAAATATTTGCATTCATTTCTATGCATGTGCCCTGTTCAAATACCACAATATTGGTGGCCTGTTGCCATCAATTAAACCTGCATGCTGTTGTAATGTCCACTATTGTTCTCTATATGCATGTGTTATGCTTGCTTTTCAACTGTTGAAACTCTGGCATGTTGGATTAATGTGAATACTTCTGCATGCTGTTATAACTAACTGGGAATGTTGTTGACTGTTACAAACCCATATCTTTATTAAATTCTCCAAAACATAGTTCATATGGGAAGGCCGGTCCCAGTGGACCCACCTGTCCCACCTCAGCTGGCCATGGCACCTGGCACCAGCAAACCCGGTGGCCAGCCTGGGACCTCCTCCTCCATTGGCCCTGTGCCACCTTCGGGTGGAAGCGCTACAGGGGATGGGGCTCAGCCCCCCCCATGCAAGCATGGGTGGAGGAGGGCCACCTATCACCCTTTGAATGTTCCGGGCTGTGGTGCATAGAGAGATTGAGCGTTCTGTTGCAGAACCCCTATGCCAGCTTGAGGCACGAGTGGAGCAACTCCCAGGTCAGCCTGCCCTTCCTACACAGTCCCCAGCACAGCCACCCTCTGGGCTGTGAAAGCGCAGTGGTGACTGCCCATGGGTGGGGACCTCAGTTCCACTGTTGCCATCTGTGGGCTCATGGGCTTGCGATTTCCAAACATCCCTCCCTGTCAGTGGTGTTCACCCACCACATGTGTCATATTCCGCCCCTGTATGCATCTTGTTTGTCTTGTCTGTTTACCTCCCCAAATATACCTACTCCCCCTACCCCACATTCCACTCTCACCTGAAAAAAAAAAAAAAAAAAAAAAAGGGCAATCTGCTCCCAAAAAAAAAAAAAAATTATGCCCCATACATAGCTGCCCATTTTGCACACACGTCCCCTGGACACAAAATGTAATTTAATTGGCATTACAACATACTTTGTTGTCCTCACCCCTCTCTCAGGGGTTGAAGGTTTCATATTTACCTCCAAATTTATTCCATATGCAAAGTTGTTGCTGTTAAAGAAATGGGCAGCTATGGACCTTCCGTACACCCGTCCTGCACATCCCGAGATCTCCCCATTTTCTTTTCTTTCAAAGAAATGAGCACGGGGGTTAGCGGGAGAAACCACTATTAAGCAGTAGTTAGCAGATTTGTGCGAGTGTGCACTTATTTGTGCTTAGCTAAGCATTGCTAAACATCACGCAAACCCGTGCAAACCCGCTTACAACTGCTTAAAAGTTCCTAAGTCACTCTGTATGTGAGGGCCCTTGTTCTGCTCAGCAGCAAAATAAAACACCTCTGTCAGTCTCGAACCCGGGACCTTGTACACACTACACTGCATGAAGTACTACTAAGCCACGGTAGATATACAACAAGTTGGTGTTGAAATAAATATATCATGCATCAGAATGAGTGAATGTAATGGAAAAATAGGAATGCCATACCACACAACTTGTTCTGTGGATCTTTACCAACAGTTGTTGTGGGATTACATTACATGACTGTGATAAGAGAAGCAGCCATTCTAGCAGGAAATAATGTTACACCATCACTTTACAAACCCCATACAGTATCACAGCAGGACAAACACTGGTATATCTGTTTAGGGCAGAGGCCATACCTCCCAACTGTCCCTAATTTTCAAGGATGTCCCTGATTTTGAAACAAAATTTAGCTCTGTCCCTCTGAATCCCTCGAAAACTACTGACTTTGGCCAGAAAGGTGGTGAATTACACGTAATGAGTAGTGACAATAATTAAGAGTTAGACACTTCTTTTACTTCAGAAAAGGTGTATTAATCCATATGCTCTGGTTCTCTCAAAGTCTCAACTTAATGGCACTAATATTTTAAAGGTGTCCCTGACTTTTTATCTACTTTTCCCTTGTTCAAATATGTACCTGAGTGTTTGAGAGGTCTGGAAGAGGCAGAAACACAGAGGCATAGCAGCCTTTCTGCTGTTACACACTGTGCAAATAGCTTTTGAAGGAGTTCCGGAAGCATACCCTTATGTAGGAATACAACACTGAACTACAAAAGGATGTAGCCATGTACTGGTAGCAACCAACTGTTGGTTGGTTTCCATTTTTGCCATTTTTTTTTTGGTTTTGCCATTGCTCTAGTGATAAAAAGACCTGTGTGGTGCACAAAGAATAACAGGCTAATCTCTGGCTACCATGTGGATAGGAAGAAAAACAGTAGCAATACTAAACCACGAAGATCACAAACAGAAAAACACCACACTCTCCGCAAAATGCCCAAGTAACTTCTGATGTTGAATTTCAACTTCCTTGTTGTAGAAAACACTTCGAATGTTAAAAATAGCCAAAAGATAATTAGGTAGAATACACAAGTCTTTTATTCCACAGCACCAACACAAGTAAAACAAAACGATATCCACAAGCGCTTTCGCCCGTTCGTAACGGGCTTTTTCAAGTGTACTGGTTTACTATGAGACTCCATATTTAAATAAAACAACCGTGTCATGTGCTTTCATTAATTGAATTATCACCATTAATTAATTGTATGTAAAATTTTTTAAAAAACATTTTATGTTATAAAATGTACTTCCACCAGCTAAAGTACCGGTAATGCTTTCACTAAATTTATAAGTGCCCTCAATATAAACAATCAGAATAACCTAGTTAAAAAATCACATAATATCATAAGAAATTTCTGTTTAAAAATACATCTCAATAAATACAATGCATGCTTATCCAGAATACATTCACTTAATGATTTACTAAAATAATTCATTGTTGCTAAAAACTTAAGAAAACCATGCTTTAACTTCCTGTGCCGGACTCGATATTGTCAAGTCCCATATTTTTTATGTTGTATGGTGTTGTTGCCTACCTATTTGTTCATCCACTGTCACAATAATACAAACTTATTGAGACTGTGTTTGAAAAATGTGTATACATACTCTTACTTCATTTCAACCTACTTCTTTTGGCTCTAAGGATGTCACCAATACTAGTCCCCTCATTTAAACATGGGTGCTTGGTTGCATTTAAATTCAACTGCCAAATAAGTTCCTTAATACCAAGAGCCGTTTCCCAGTCTCCTACTCTTAAATCTTGCCTTACTTTATCAATAACAAAAAATGAACAAAAAATACAACACTGAACTACAAAAGGATGTAGCCATGTACTGGTAGCAACCAACTGTTGGTTGGTTTCCATTTTTGCCATTTTTTTTTTTGGTTTTGCCATTGCTCTAGTGATAAAAAGACCTGTGTGGTGCACAAAGAATAACAGGCTAATCTCTGGCTACCATGTGGATAGGTCTACAGTTGGGAGTTACACAGACAGACTACTTGCCTTGATAAACTAACATGTACACAGCAACCCTGTAAGTCCAGCAAGATAAAATTCACACAATAATACGTACGCTCTCTGTACTTCTGCACCCCTACCCAAATGTAGAATATACCTGTGTGTGCAGGGTCTACCAAGGATGTAGGTAAGCATACTCACAGTACTGACATATGTCCAGTTTTTCTGAGCAGCTTGTGCTAATGTCAACACTAAAAAAGCACAAATTGTTTAGAACTGAGTAAATGAATATTCACAGTATAGCAGTTCTCAAACAATTCTTGTGCCAAAGGAATACATCTCAATAACTAGCTTTGTATGGCAGTTAATTGTAAAATTTGAAAAGAAAGTACATCCTCCCATGTATCTTGGATTAGCATTTTGAGGGGCGAGTACATTTCTACACTGACAAGTGTATACTGGAAGCAGCAACATTTAGGTCTGAGTACAAAATGTAAATTACTGGCTACACCAATGGCTTCTGATATAAGAACAATGCCAACCTTCTGTCTGAAACAATGATGTCCACAGCAAACAAGGATGATCTCCATCTTGGAAAGCCACGCCTACCTGAGTTAGCAATTTATAGTACTGGGCTGCTATGACAGTGATTACTGCAATTACTACACAGCAGGTTGCATGCAATTAGCAAATGGTGACCACTAACTGGTGCAGAGGCCATCACATGCTCATGTGCAAACACCTACAAAAGCAGGCTGCAATCGCTGCCAACAAACTAAATCACTCTATTGCAGAAACTGACAGAGAGAGAAAGAGACAGAGAAAAGGAAAAAGAAAAAGAAATAATACCAAATCATACAAAGGAAAGGTATGTGACACATATGTATTTACTGGCATGTAGTAGATGTTTTTGAAGAGTAGTCTACATAATGTGAACCATTCATATGTGGCAGCAGTACTTATCTATGCACAGATTTCCTGCTTAACTACTGCTATAGACAATACAGTGTGTACCTGTGGGTAGTGGGACATACCTGTGAAATGTGTAGCTCAGCATTAAATGTCAAAAATCTGATCCATGTTATCTATGTTCTGTACAGTAGTGTGGCCAATGGATGTTGGGGGGATTAGTGCTGCCATTATATAAACATGGGTGTGACAAGAGAAACACATGCATGATAGTCATATTAAAGTGTAGCTTAGCATTGGCAACTGCTGTAGCAGTCTAGTATGCTTATCTAGCATTTGTAGCTATATATACCCCCTCTAATGTTAGTGTGTGTTCACATGTGACACCTGTTTGTGTTGCAGCAAGGCCCAACAGTTCAGCTGTGAGGTCCAGGGACTTACAACAGTGTGGACCTTGTGTGTGTATGCCACACACATATGGAGAAATATATGTGTCATATAAATTCACATCTGTGTATGTGCATAGAGCAAGGGACATATTGCAACTGTTTGTGAAGGGTTGAGATATATATGTTGGCGAAGGTTAGTATGCGCATATTTCTATGTAGGTCTTAGTGTGTGACGAACAAGACAGCAGACAGTGCTGGTATATGACATGTGGTGGTTAAAAAGTGTGGGTGGTTTGTTCAGTTTGTAATGTTGAAGCCAGTGAGGCCTGCTAAAGCTAAACTGGGCTGTGAACACTTTCAATGCATTTATCACAAGAATGTGCAATATTATTACATTACTGTACACCTCACATCCTTTGTATAATTGATATTCCCACTATGAAAGATGAAATGTATATGTGCCTACATATATATGTATATGTACACCAATGGATGTGTGTGTATATATATATATATATATATATATATATATATATATATATATATATATATATATACACACACACACACACACACACACACATATATATATATATATATATATATATATATATATATATATATATATATATACAGAGAGACATATATACTCATACACACCTACATCTACTTGTTGCAATAGATTCTCTGTACTGTTGACTGACTGTGATGGTCAATGTGTTTGTGAATACGTCAAAGATATGTATTTGTGGGACAGCTTAGTGGGAAACTGTTTATGTCATTGTATTATGGGTTCTTGCTTTGATCCCAGCAAAAGCTGTGTATTCTGTTGCTAGGCAGAAAAAGTGCTATGGCATACAGTGTGATTAAGTCCCTTGGTTTTAGCTGGGGTGTGTCATTGGAGGCTAAAGCACTACATCTAGGATTATTGATTGGTACTGATGTTGAATCCAAATCCTGTGTGTACTGTAGTACTACTTGTAGCTCTGAGCCTGTACAGCAAAGTATGGTGTATGTCCACATTGCTTGCATCCACTGTTTTGTGTGGTCCCTGTATTCATCACAGATTACATTCCCCAAGATTAATGTTTTGTAAGTACTGACACACAGTACTGTATAGTACACACGTAAAGCTTATCTGGGTTGCCATACCTTTGTGTCCTGTAATTATGTCTGGTGTGTGTGGGTATGTTTGTAACGTGTCCTCTGTCATATGTGTGGTAAAACATATAACTGCATATCTAGCAACATTTATAGTGGACTACAGCAGTATGCGACCTATATTCCCAACTGTGCACATATTTTGGCAACGGGTTTGCCATTAACAAGTTGTGTGGTATAATAGTAATACATTTACTGGACCTTACACTCCTTGTGATGGATGACATATTTCTTTACACATCAGCTTGATGTATACCTGCTGTGGCTAGGTGGTGCATTCTGTTGCATACAGTGTGCCAGGTACTCTTGTATAGTCTTATATAGTGATTTTATTTTGTTGCAGTGCAGAACATGGTTCATTAGACAGAGTGAGCCAGGCACTTTCTAGCAGTTGTGGGGTGAGTGTTTCACTCTCAGTTAGCTAATAGGTTGCTATATATGGCAGTTCAATGATATCTGTACTATATAATGTTAAATGTGCCATATGACTTGCTCAGACATATTTTTTCTTTAGGTCTTCCAGGGATCATGGCACATCACAGAAATCCCAGCTATAGTAGTGCTGAAGATGAAATCGTTACTAGCTGTATGATTCAGCACTACAGTCCAATGTTCTCACGAACCAGCCAGAACCAGCAGGAGCGTACTGCAATGTGTCAAGATGTTGTCCGGAGGGTCAATGAGGTAGGCTTGCATAACCGGACATATGAACAGGTACGCCACCACCCCAGTGATCTTCTCAGACATGTCCGTCACCGTGCTTCTGATGTGTGGAGACAACAGCTTGCAACAGGAGGTGGTGTTAATATCCACCCCCCCCCCCTCACCAGAGCAGAGGAGCTGCTCCTGAGCCTCGTGGCACCTGCCCAACAACAACAGCAGACATACACCATGATGGAGGTTGGAG
Organism: Protopterus annectens; assembly: GCF_019279795.1. Taxonomy (NCBI): domain Eukaryota; kingdom Metazoa; phylum Chordata; order Ceratodontiformes; family Protopteridae; genus Protopterus; species Protopterus annectens. Next base: position 629,224,095 of record NC_056745.1, on the reverse strand, counting down.
CCACCCGGCAACCACACATGGAGCATGCAGGTAACATGGCATATCTGTAGACTACTGTTATCTGTATTGGTAGATCATGCATATGTGAGATGTGGAGTGTGTAGTTAGAAGATGTGGAGTCTGTTGTTGTGCAATACTGATCATTTGGAACATAATCTGTAGGCCTGTGAATGCAAACTGCTGTTCTACTGTAAGACTGCAAACACACAGTAGCAATGCCACAGCTGTGGCCACTGACAAACTGTCTCATCTCTATGTAGGTCCCTCTGGGGTATCATCAAGGCAGTGGACAGATGCTGATGAGTGTGTTCTTCATTTATTATTGTAAATAAAAAGTGCATGTCATAGTTAAGGTGTAGGCCATGTACACATGTAACACACCTACCCATAATGCATGCTGTGCATGTTTGGTGTAAGACCACGCACATCCCACTAATGTGATTAGCTGCCTCAAACACGTGCAATACCTAGATCATCTCAAACAAATGTGGATACACTGTAGTTCCCATTGGATAGGCAAAGTTGATATTCAACATGCATATAACATACACAACTATGTCATACACAGAGCATTTTAACATGCTACAGATAAAGGATTCACAAACCCTCTGTAAAGACACACTCCAGTTTCCAAAATCTCATCCACACATTACACATAATATACCTGAGAGGTAGAAGTCTATCATGGGGCATTTAAACACTCTGCAACACACTACACATTCATGTCAGGGAATGCTCCTTATTGGCCTCCTTACAAACCCATGTAACAACTGGTTGTGAAATGATGAATGTAGCCAAGGTAGTACAGTTCCGGTACAGCATGATTAGTGCTGGTTTGGGAAACATTTGTAGCCTTGAGTGACCACATGATACTTCATGATGATGGCCTATGGTACTATACCCCATCCAGTTATTGTAACCACAGTACTACACATAGCTTTCATTGCTATACACCTCAATGTTGTGTGTGTGCAAACATATGCACCTCTAAACAATATGCATACCAATCACCATTTGCAAAACTGACACATATATGTCTTGTGATGCTATTGAGTGGCTAGGTCATATGACATACATTGGGTATGTGTGATGTTTAAATCTGCAGTTGTGTTTTAGCATGCCATATCATGGATGACACTGGCATGTCCACAATATGATCTACACTCACCATAACTACTGCACATTGGGTATGTGGACGAATGGTATTCCATCAATTATACATGCACCACTGATGATGTTGTGTGAATACTCATCATGCATGTGCTAAAACTGTGCCCACAATTATTTGCTAAAGACGCAGAGGCTGTAATCAGCATTGGATACCTATATGACACACAGATACACATCCAGCCATGGTACGTAGACCTGTGAGTTATGGTGCACAGTACATTACAGAGTTTTGAATACTTGCACAGCAATGTTGTGTCCATGTATGCATTGCGTTCCTTGGGGAGGTCAATCACCTAATAACCAAACACATGCATCAAAGCCATGTATAGTGTTAGTAACAAGGACTGTCTACACTTGCACTGCATGCTGTTGAGCAACACATGTCCTGCATGCTGACATGTGTGATATGACTGTTTTGCTTATGATACTGTACCCCACCATCACCTGCTATTGTGTATGTTCTGAGATTGCTGGTGTTATGTGTGTGTCTGCTTTAGGGAGGAGTGTATTTGTGTGTGTGCAAGTGTGCATGTGTGCATGTGCGCATGTGGTCTGACATCATGTTCAGGTCTTAAAGTGTGTTTCCTGTTTTCCTCTCACAGGTGCTGAGGTGGGGCTGGTTCAGTACAGCAGGGAAACTGATGTCACTGAGACAGTGATCATGAGGATAGGTGTGTTGAAGCACAGGCAGGTTTGTCAGTGTCTGTTGTTGGGCCACCAATTGACAGTACACAAGTCTCCCCCCATCCATGCACACGACTGTATGACTATACTGCCTGTACATCCATCATCACCATTGCCCTTAGCTGAGGGACAGTGTACGGTCGGCACTGGCCAGGACAGTGTGGTATCTATGGCACATGTATCAGGACACAGCAGCCATAGCCAGATGTCTGGAACGGTACCACATAGACAGATGCCCAGGGGTTCTCATCAGAGCACTGCTGGTCATCATGCCCCTGGCAGACGTGCCAAAACTCTTTTAACCACACGCATGTTTCAGGCTGTCATGGAGGCAGAGGCACAAATGGAGCAATAAACCAGACAGGGACTAAGGGCACAGAGGGCTCATAACACCTCTGTAAATGACAGTATCTGTGACCTAGCAGGTGCCATACATAATTACACTAAGGTCATTGATAGACGTTGGGGTGAGACATTGGATGTCCTACACAATGTCATGTCCATGTGTCAGGACAGTGCGGGATGGTTGAAACATCGACGTGGACGTATGCCAGCAACATCAGCAGCTGGAGGTACCATGGACGTCCAGCAAGTCACAGCTGCTCCCGTAGAGCCAGTACCAGCTCCAGCAATGTTGGGGGGGGCTGTCCATAGACCGTCCTAGAAGACCACGTGCACGTGGCTCTGGCCAGTTCCAGCAGAGACCTGGATCCAGTGGACATATGTCAACCTCTGAGGATAGTACCCAGTCTGGATTAGTACCTGATACTGTCTGTAGCACCCTTGCCAGGCACAGGTTCCGTATCCGTGGCCAGAGACGGTGATCTGTAAAGTCTGCCAGGTACAGTCTGTAGCTGTCCCACAAATCCCCGTATATGGCAGCCACATGGCGGAACTGTGTGCATGCAGACACACACACAAACCAGAAACCTAGGGAAAACACATACCCGCACACATTACATCAATATTGGCCCATAACAGGCCCTCACAGACACACTCACACACACATGTCGATTGTATGGCTCAGTTTAGGCCTCTGGCAAAACAGCAACACACCCTGTGCATATGATGAAACCTGTGCCACCTCCTGTCATCTGTAACATTGATGCAGGAACAGGCTAACATGGTGCTGATGCACAGGGTGACTTTGATAAAGTATAGCAATGGTTGAATGTGTAGCATGTTGTCAGCAGTAAAGTGTAATGATATCCTTGAAGGTGTAGCTGAGCAGGCATGATGCATTAAAGCTGTAATTATCAATGTTGTATTGTTTCCACCAGTGTTTATTCCAATTGCATTTTGTTTGCCCATGTGCCACTTGGCTGATGTGTGTAGTTGTGTCAGCATGTGTTATACAGTGGACAGTAAGTGTGGGGTGTGTGCAGCACAGGTTTGCAGGTGTACATTTGTGAACATGGTGGAGGTGCACTGTCTGCATATACATGCATATTGGACACATGGGCAGGGTGACATGCCCTGTATTGGCCAGTGTTAACACTCCATAGTTTCTATTGGTGGCCAGTATGCATTGTACTACACATGTTTTGGAACTTGAGTATGCATGTGTGTGCATGACACGGGTTGACACTGTGCTGTGGGTGATGCTGTTGTTCCCATCTGTCATTGGTTTGCATTACTAAGGTTAACAGTGTCCCAGCTGCATAATCCTGTATTAATGCACACTGTTCACCTACAGGGTTGCATGGACTGTGCTATCACAAACACAAGAAATTCTCACTTATGCAGTAAAAGTGCATTAGTCTCATGGACCCCTGCCATAAACTAAATATATAACAAAAGGTGTGATGTTATACCAAAAAAAAGTTACATACCAAGAAAGGATAACCTCTCTGGTCGGTATCATTTGGAAAATTCAATCCCTCAATAAACATACAAGGCAAGCTTCAAAATACAAAATGGCAACGATTCCAAAGACAACACTAAAGCTGTCTTTACTGTTGTTCATAATCTACAGAGGAAATCTCAGATTGGGTCACAGTTAATGTAAATGGTCACAAAGTACACTTATCTGACTGACATTACCAATTCCTTGTCAGCCAGTTTGAATGTGGATTTCACCACCCTGTCGCTACACCAGGGCCACATTTCCAGACATGCAGAATGTAATACCTGAGTCACAGACACTCTAGTTAAAACATCTCTTTAACAAGGTCCACACCACAGTGGCAATGGTACCTGACAGTGTCCCTGGCTGTGTCATACACAAGCTGACATATGAAGTCACCACTCACCTAAACGCTCTGTCCAAATGGAGCCTCTATACAGGTTACATACATGTGGAATGATGTACGGTAATGGTGTTCGCAGTCCACAAGGGTTAAGCTACAACGTCTTCTTCTCCTTTCGGTTGCTCCCATTAGGGATCGCCACAGTACATCATCTGTTTCCATGTCTTCCTGCCCTCTGCATCTTGCACTGTCACACCATCCACCTGCATATGTCCTCTCTCACCACATCCATAAACCTCATCTTAGGCATTCCTCTTTTCCTGTTACCTGGCGGCTTCATCCTTAGCATCTATTTCACAATATACTCTGCATCCCTCCTCAGCACATGTACAAACCAACTTAATCCTGCCTATCTGGCATGGTCTACTAACCTTCAAACCTGGCCTGACCCAATAATATACTTATTCTTAAACCTGTCCACCCTCATCACACCCTTTGCAAATGTTAACATAAATTGATTAAGGGTAGAACTACAACAGGTCCTGGAAACTCTCACCCTATAAGCCAGACCAATGTTATCTGGAAGGCTATGGAGCACAGCATTATGGAACTCATTAACAGAGACATTATGAACCTGAAAACACTGCACCATACCCACTTAGGTTCACTAAAGGCCAGATCATGGCTCCTACACCCAGTAGACTTCAAGCCAGTCAACAATGCTATAGGTGAGGGAGGGGAGGTCAACACAGCCAAGCTATAGCTCACCAGCAAATTATTCCCATCCCATATACTGGTATTAGACATAACTTTAACAGACTGACCATAAACGATTGTTAGATGATGGCTTGACAACTGACGCACAGATGTAGAACACACAGTAACATTTGCAGTCTCCATTCTAAGCCAGTAACAAGTGGTATTCACCTGCACTCAGTCCTGGGACCACTCCTGTTTGGCATACAGCTTTCTTAGGTACAAGCAAACACAGTAGGGATATGTCTGCCCACGTTTGATGAAAATGCATACTGGGGGCTATACTTTATTCTCCAGATGACACACACATCCTCCAAAAGGGTATCTTACAGATAGATACCTGGTGTCAAACTCATGCTGTAAAGCTATAAGCCTAAGAAAGCAGTTATCCACTTTTAGAAAACAGAGTATCCCCAGAGTACCACATAGGTAGTAGCCCCCAAAATGTGGAACACGTACTAATGTATACATAGAGCCATGTGTTAAGTCATCTCTTCTTTGATAATCACATTACCAAAGAGTTTTGGAAATCCCTCTGTGGAGCACATAAGCAATAAAGGGTTTGCATGCAGATCCACAGAGGTTGTTGCACACCTATAATGATTAGTCATCTAAGCCAGACTTTGCTTGCTTTGGAACAGGTTTCAAATATAGCTCAAGCATAAACCCTCACTCACACTCTTCAATAGAAACCGTGATGAGTGGATGTGAAACGGAAGCCATAGCCCAGGGATCACAGCAGTGGCTAAGCTTGTCAACAGCATACAGAAGTGACCTAAGGTCTGGAAAGCACCAGTACGCTCTGGCAAAGATAACACATGTGTTCATGGAGAAAGCAGAGTACCCACCTATGAAATACTTGAGATCACATGTATGTATATGGATTTGCCCCACAGCTACCTTACATGTGTAATGCACATACAGTTGTCATTGTGATATACCATACACTATAAAAATCAAAACCCACTCCACATTGGCCAACGGTGTCACACACCTGGAGCACAGACACAGACAGCAAGTGCAAGATTCAAACTCTTTCCTAACTACATTATGATACTACAGCAGTAAGCATTTACACGACGTGCTATACACATTACTGGGATTTCACCTTTCCACAGGTACATTTGTAGGATGGTGACATCATCGGACTTGACAAAGATGAGTATAACGCTTTTAAGGTGTTTGAGTAGTCTCCAAAAACGTTGCTCCTCCCCAGGGAGACACACACACACACACACACACACACACACACACACACACACACAGTTGGCAAGTGCAGGATTCAAACCCCTACCTAACTACATTATGATACTACAGCAGTACGCATTTACACAATGCGCTATACACATTATTAGGATTTCACCTTTCCACAGGTATATTTGTAGGATGGTGACATCATCGGACTTGACAAAGATGAGTATACCACTTTTAAGGTGTTTGAGTAGTCTCCAAAAAGGTTGTTCCTCTCCAGGGAGACACACATATACACACACACACACACACACACACACACACACACACACACACACACACACACAGTTGGCAAATGCAGGATTCAAACCCCTACCTAACTACATTATGATATTACAGCAGTACACATTTACACAACGCGCTATACATATTACTGGGATTTCACCTTTCCACAGGTATATTTGTAGGGTGGTGACATCATCAGACTTGACAAAGATGAGTATACCACTTTTAAGGTGTTTGAGTAGTCTCCAAAAAGGTTGCTTCTCCCCAGGGAGATGCACACAGTTGGCAAGTGCAGTGTTCTTAATCCAAACTAAGTGCGTCTTTACACTTCAGCAAGCAATATGGAGTTACAGGGTGCAATACAGGCATTACTTGCTGACAGTTTGCACAAAGGTTTTCTTCACATTTGCTAACCTCAGCAGGCTTATCATACTAGGCGTATTGTGAGTGTATTGTATGCATAGGCCATGACCATATCATATATGGGTTGATGTACCACATGCTGGGACACACAGGGTCAAACCTTGAGTAGTATCTTACTTTCACCTACATGATACTGCAATATGACAGAAAGATGTGAAACTTCAACAATTGGCTGAGCTTCTGGTGTCATTCAAAGGGGATCCAGTCTCTGTCTGCCTGTGATGACATGATAGACAAACCTTGTTGCTTCACCACAGATGGTTTGTACATGCTTCTGAATACCGGCCAAGGCTCGTGCTGTCCCCATATTATCTTTTTTAGGCAAGGCTCAAAGATTCATAGGTAGGTACTAGTCTATCGGCCATGGGGCCTATACAAGGCCAGCCAAAAAGATACCCTGGCTTTTGCCACCCAAGAAATTTATTTTCCTGTGCCACTGCCGTGCAGAGACACAGAAGTGATCCCCAGGGTGACATTCCTATTTCCCATCCAATAATCAAGATTTTCCTTGAAGAGTGCTAATGAGGAGCTTTGTTTGATATAGATAGGTAGTTTATTCTGGAGTATGTGAAGTCTGTGGGACAGGAATCTATCCCTCCGGCATGTTCTGTTTATTGTGATGACAAGGTTTAGGTCCCTACAGCATGTAGGTTCATAGGTAGGTACTAGGTTATCTGCCCAAGGGCATTTATAAGCCTAGCCAGAATGTGTTGGCTTTCGCCTCTCTTTTAAATTAGTTTCCTGAGCCTCTGTCTAGCAGGGCCAGTGAAGTGATCCCAGGGGTAAATTTACAATTTCCCATCCACTCATCAAGATTCCTCTTGAAGAGAGTCTGCAAGGGGCTCTGCCTAACATTAACTGGGATTCTATTCCAGAGTGAGGGAAGTCTCTAGGACAGGAATCTATCCCTCCAGCACGTCCTGTTTATTGCTTTGCTGAGGTTTAATTCACTGGAGCGTGTGGCTCTAAGAGATTTGTTTTTCTTGAGGTGGAGCATGTCCATTAATTCCAGGTTGGACATGGCCTTATACGTCAGGCATAGATCACATCTGAGCAGGCAGTAAGCAACCGAATAGAGCTGGAGTTTCTTTAGTCGAGCTGCATAGGGCATCTCTTTGAGGCCCATGATCCTCTTGGTGAAGTACTTCTGTGGTCTTACCAGCTGTTGCATGTGCCAATTAAGGTACATACCAAATGGGGCATTGTACTCTATTATGGGCCTAATGAGTGATGAATAGAGGGGCACAATGACCTCTCTTGATCTAGAGGTGAACCCTTTTGTGATTAGGTGGGCTACATAGAAGGAATAACTAACCACTTTGCCAATGTGATTATCAAAGGAGAGGTTACTATCTACCTGGGTCCCCATGTCCCTAATTACATTTTCTGTACCTAGTGGATTACCACCTATGTGGTAATTTGTGGGCACTTTGTTTTTTCCAAAGGGGATAACTATGCATTTTTTGCCATTCAGCTTGAGGCCATGGTTTTGACACCAGAATCTGTCTCTGTAAGACCTTTCTGGGGGATGTCTGCATCAGCCAGAGAGTCGATTATGGCCCCCAGTTTACAGTCATCTGGGAACTTGGTCATTCATAGTCCTCCCCTGCTTACCTGTACCTCACAGACGTATATACTGAACAAGAGGGGTCCCAGGACCGAGACCTGTGGGATGCCACTTGTGACTGGTGGCACCTGCAACTCTGACCATGTGTGTTCTATCCGTGAGCCAGTTGGCCACCCTTCTCGTGACACAGGAGTTAATGTTCAAGCTGGTAAGCTTGTCTATGATGCCAGAGTGGGGAATGGTGTGAAGGCCTTAGTGAGGTCCAGGTAGGCTGTGTGGACTACCTTCCCTTCATCTATGGCCTTGGTAACTGTTTCAAAGAAGTCAACTAGGTTTAGGAAGCAGAATCTGCCTTTAACAAACCCAAATTGGGTAGGGTCCAGTATCTGGAGGTTCCCAATGTCTCTGTTTATGAGTTCCATGATAATTCGCTCCATAGCTTTGCAGACCAGGCTGGTCAAGCTTATAGGGCGATAGTTCCCAGGTTCTGTTGCGGCACCACCTTTGTGGAGCGGGATGACTGTTGCTGTACACCATTCTTTGGGTACATAGCCTGTGGTAAGGTTGAGTCTGAACAGTGACTGTAGGTGAGGGTTTAGTTCCTTTTGGAGCTTGTGTAAGATGCAGCCTGGGACACCATCCAGTCCCACTGATGCTGTGTTCTTAGCTTTGGAGAGGGCTGTTTTTACCTGCATGTCCATGAAGTCTGGGGCTCTACATTCTTCTGGGATGGAAACGGGCCCTTTTGGGGGTGAGGGGGGATGAAGTTTGCACTGAACTTGTCCACCAGGATGTTGGCAATGTCAGTTGGTTCAGTGTACTTTTTGCCATTCTGCAGTAGTTGAGAGCATATCTGAGAGTTGCCACCTAAATGTTTGATATAGCTAAAGAAGGCTTTGTGGTTATCTTTAGATTCCTTGGCAATTTTTCTTTAGAAACTGGACTTGGATTATTTTATGAGCAATCGTAGTTTCTTGCTAATAATGATCAGTGATGCCTTTCCTTTTTGGTATTTTGCTCTGTCATGTGTTAGTTTCCTCCTTCTGTTGTTTACCTTATTTATGGGCAAAGACCACCAGATTGGTTTCTTCTTTTTGGAGGAGTGAGTCTTGGTTTTAACTGGGATGGCTCGATCCATGCATCCCTGTAGATGCTCACAGAATACACTTGTAAAGGATTCTGCAGATTGGATAGCATTAACCTGTAGCAAGGGGGCTTTGAAACTTTCCACTTCGGTCTTGAGAAGTGTGAAGTTTGCTTTTGAAAAGTTTTTCACAGTGGTTTTGTTGACTGGGGGGTCGGGATGTGGATGTCCAGTGTGTTTACTTCATGATCTGATATTACCAGCGAAGGGTTTACCTCTGGTGTGGACACTGATCCCCCATGTTGGTGATGATCAGGTCCAGTATGTTGTCACCTCTAGTGGGCATGGTGGCCAGCTGTTCTAGGCCGTTTGAGTTTATAAACTCTAGGAAGCATTGGGCAAAGGATGTTGTACTCGAGTAATTCTCCCAGTCAATGTTTGTGTAGTTGAAATCTCCTCATATCATGGTGTTTGGTAGGACCTTTATATTTCCCAGTGTTCTCAGGAATACTGAGTGAGGGTCCTGAGACAAGGTATGTGATCTACAGCAGGCTATGATCTGATAAGCAGCTTTGCCCAATGTTAGTTGCACTTGCATGGTCTCCAAGGCCTCGTGCTGTGCCACTAACCTGGAGGTGTTGGTATCCTTTATGAAAATGGATACACCCCCTACTTTAGTATTTCAGTCTGGGTTTTGGGGCCGACGCTCGGAGGGATTGGAATTTCTTTAAGTGGAGCATGTCCAACAGCTCTGTGTTTGACATAGCTTTCTATGTTAGGCAGAGATCACCTCTGTGTAGGCGATATGTGACAGAGTAAAGCTGTAGTGTTTTGAGACGGTCTGTGTATGGCATGTATTTGAGGCCACTAATCCTCTTTGTGAGGTATTTCTGAAGGCTTTCCAGTTGTTGTAGATGTCTTGTGAGGTACACAGCAAAAGGGGCATTGTACTCTATAATGAATCTAATGAGTGATGAGTAGAGGGGAACAATGACCTCTTTTATTCTGCATGACACACCTTTTATGATGAGGTGTGCTACATAGGATTTCCTGACTACTGTGGCAATGTGATTATCAAAGGAGAGTCTACTGTCCACCTGTGTCCCAAGGTATCTTATCACACTTTCAGTGTTGAGTATACTATCACCTATGTTGTAGTTCGTGGGTACAGTGTTTTTACCAAAGGGGATGATGATGCACTTTTTGGCATTGACCTTGAGGCCATGACTTTGACACCAGGCATATGTCTCAGTGAGGCCCTTTTGTAGGATGTCCACATCGTTAGTTATGGCTCCTAGTTTGCAGTCATCTGGGAACTTCATTAGCCAGAGACCTTCCATGTTAACCTGTACTTCAGGGAAGTAGATACCAAACAGGACAGGACCCAGGACTGAACCATGTGGTACTCCACTTGTCACTGGTCCAAAGTCGAACTTGGAGTCTGCAACTTTCACAGTGTGGGTTGTGTCAGCCAGTTGGCAACCCATCTTGTGACACAGGGATTTATACCTAGTTTAGTGGGTTTATCCATAATTCTAGAGTGGGGGATGGTGTTGAAAGCCGTGGCAAGATCTAGATAGGCTGTGTGAACCACCTTACCCTTGTCTATGACTTTGGTGACTGCTTCAAAGAAGTCTATCAGGTTTAGGAGACATGATCTGCCTTTTACAAACCCAAAATGGTTGTGGTCCAGAGTTTGGAGATTACTAATGTCTTTGTTTATAAGTTCCATGATGATACGTTCCATGGCCTTCCAGACCAGGCTCATCAGGCTAATGGAGCGCTAGTTCCCGGGGTCTGTGGTGGCTCCCCCCTTGTATAGTGGGATAACTGTCACTGTGCGCCATTCAGCAGGCACAAAGCCTGAGGTGAGGCTATGATTGAACATGGTATGTAGGTGTGGTGCCAGTTCGTTCTGTAGTTCGTGTAGAATGCAGCCTGGGATGTAATCTGGTCCCATGGATGCTGTGTTCCTGGCTTTGGAGAGTGGTTTTTACCTGTGCAGCCATGATGACAGCAACTTTGCATTCTTCCGGTATAGAGATGTGCTCTTTCATGGGTGGGGGGGGGGGTAAAGTTAGCACTGATCCTATCTGCCAGGCTGTTGGCAATATCAGTTGGGTCTGTATATTTAGTGCCATTGTGCTGTAACTCAGAGCAGATCTGAGTGTTGCCATTGAGATTCTTGACATAGCTATAGAATGCTTTGTGGTTGTCTCTAAAATCAGTGTTGACTTTGTTTTCACAACTAGCTTTGGAGGATTTTATCAGGGAACACAGCTTCTTCCTGAGGCTGACCAGGGAGCTCCTCCACTCATGGGATTTCACCCTCTTTTGCAACAGTTTCTTCCTTCTGTTGTGCAGTTTGTTTATGGCAGGGGACCACCAGATTGGCTTCCTTTTCTTGGAGGATAGTGTCTTGGTTCTGTTTGGGATAGCACGATGCATACACTCATGTAAGTGCTTATAAAGTGCAATTGTGAAGGATTCAGTAGTCTTAACAGTATTGTCCATCTGCATGGGTGTCCTGAAGTTCAGCACTTAAGAAGCATGAAGTTGGCTTTGGAGACACTTTTTAACATGGTTTCCTTAATGGGGGGGGGGGTCCAGAATGTGGATATGTAGGGTAATTAGCTTATGGTCAGATGGGACCAATGAGCTGTTGACTTCAGGTGTGGAACACCGGTCACTCAGGACAAACCAAACGTCATAACCAACACAAATAAAAGTCTCAGCCTCTAGATGCACACACTCGAGGCACATCTCAGTATGGAGAATATTGATATCTGTGCAGTAACAGAAACCTAGTTCAAGGCTCCTGACAGCACACCAGCACTACCAGGATACTACTCATTCCATACCTTCCAACATCAGGACCTGGATCATAGCACACAGGGTGGGGATGTATCCATATTCATCAAGGATACCTACACCTCTCTCTACATGCTCTGTACAGGATATTCACCCATAGAATGTTGCACAGCAACATTCTTCACACTCCACAGGGGTGGGGCCACAAAAAACCCTTGGCATTCATGCTCTATGAGCCTGCCGAGTCTGCTCTTTAAGGCAATGGAGCCAATCATAATGGAAGTCAACAATAAAGAGATTGTGAACCTTCACACAGTTGAGCACACCCAGTTTGGCTTCATCATATGCAGATCACACCTCCTGAACTGGGTGGATTTCTTTGAGACCGTTACCCAGGCTACAGATGATTGAAATGAGCTCATCACAGCCTACCTATACCTCATTACAGCCTTTGACACCATTCCCCAGTCAGGTATCATAGATGAACTCACCAACCTGGGCATGAATCCATACATCACAAGATGGATTGCAAACTGCCTCGCAGATAGATTCCACAAAATAAGAGTTGCTGGCTACATGTCAGACTCTACACCGGTAACAACTGGTGGCCCCCAGGGTTCAGTCCTGGGGTCCCTCCTGCTTGGTATAGACTTCTCAAATGTACACGCCAACACAGGAGGGTTGTGGTTGACTAAGTTTGCTGGGAACTGTAAAGTGTTTGCCATAATAGATTCCCCGGATGACACAAATATTCTCCAGAAGGGACTCTATGAGACAGATGTGTGGTGTCAGAATCATGGCCTCAAGCTCAATGTGGAGGAATGCATAGTGATCCCCTTTGGTGAAAACAAAGTACACACAAACTACCACATAGGTGTTACCCCCTTAAAACTGACAAGGTAATAAGGGATCTGGGGACACAAGTAGATAGTCATCTTTCCTTTGACAACCATGTTGCCAAAGTGATTGGGAAATCCTATGTGGCCCACCTAATCAACAAAGGGTTTGCATCAGGGTCCGAAGAGATAGTGGTGGCCCTCTACTCTTAAGTCATCAGACCCATCATTGATTACAATGCACCATTTTGGATGTACTCGACTACACATATACAGCAGCTGTAGAGACCACACAGTTACCTCACCAAGAGGATTACTGGCCTCAAACAGTTGTGTTATGCAACACAACTGGTAAAACTAAATCTGTTCTTCGTTGCGTACCGCCTACTCAGAGGCACACTCTGCCTAACATACAGAGCCATGTCCAACACATAACTGCTGAGCATGCTCCATCTACAGATAACAAAATTGAGTCACCCTGCACACTCCAGGGATATGAACCTCATCACAACAATGAATACAACATGCTGGTGGGATAGAGTACCATCCCAGACACTTGCCTTACTGTGGAACAGAGTCCCAATGTACATCAGACAGAGCCCCTCGCTGACGCTCTTTAATAGGAACCTTGATGAGTGGATGGGAAACAGACAATTCACACCAGGCATCACATCAGCAGTCCCACTAGAAAAGGGCTTAGGGTACTAACTATTAGAACGAGGGCTTCGGAGACTACCCAATGGGGTGGTAAAAGCTGCACAACTTGCCTAGGCAAACATATGCCTTACTGAAGATAGTCTACTACATACCTATGAACCTATGTGACAGGTACATGTCTACAGATAGTAGATATGTACTTCATTGTACCATCATGTTGTACAGCAGGCACATGGACCACATACACTGTAATGCTTACAGATACTGGTGGCTGTTATGTACACTGGGTCAGATGTGCACCTCATGTCTTTTGTGCCATTGGGATGTGTGCTGGGTGGGGCAGTCCCGGATGGCTCCCTGTCATGGTCACCCTCTTACACACATCTCTGCCCATCCATCTTTGGCTTATTGTACTGTGTTCCCCCCTACACACACACACACACACACACACACACACACACATATATATATATATATATATATATATATATATATATATATATATATAGGCTATCTGCCTGAAGGCATATATTAGTATGGCCAGAGTGTGCAGCTATCACCACCCATGGAGTTAGTTCCCTAGGCCTCTCTGTAGTAGAGCTGATGAAGTGCTCCATGTGACAGTTCAGTTTCACATACGCTCATCAAGGCTCCTCTGGAAGAGTGTCAGTGAGGGACTCAGCTTAATGTAGGTTGGGAGGGAGCCTGTTCCAAAGAAAGGGAAGTCTGTGAGTTATTAATGTATCCCTCCAACATGTTCTATTTATTGTTGCAATGATGATATCCCTACAGCATGCAGTACAGTGAGCTTGGGGTTACTTCAGATAGCACATGTACATCCGTTCTGCATTGGACATGGACCTGTCTGTTGGGCAGAGATCACCTGAGTAGACAGTATGCAGCAGAGTACAGACCGAGTTAAATTCTGTCTTGTTGCATGGGGCAACTGTTTGAGGCCAGTAATGCTCTTGTTGAGGTACGTCAGTGGTCTTTCCAACTGCTGAAGGTGCCTAGTCAGATTCATCGCAAGTGTGTTGTGGTACTCTATGATGGGTCTGATGACTGATGAATAGAGGGAACCTCCTTTGACCTACATGCAAAGACCTTGGCAGTTTGTGGGAACATATAGCATAATTTTCTATCCACTTTGTGAATGTGTTTCTGGAAGTAGTGATGACTATCCACATGTTTCCATAGATCCCTTATTATTACCTCCATATTTAGGGTGTTGGCACATATGTGGTATTTGTATGACTGTAGCTCGAGCCCATAAGTTTGACACCACATCTGTCTGACAGATCCTTTTTAAGGATGTCTCTGTTGTCCCAAACAGTGATTATGACAACCTTTTTGCAGTCATCCACAAACCTTGCTAAACATAGCCCTCGTGTTTGACTGTATTTTTGAAAAGTATACACCAGTCAGGAGGGGTCCCAGGACTGAGCCATCGGGGACAGCAGTTGTTACCAGCCTGAACAGGAGACCACAATTCTTACCTTGTGGGATCTATCTGTGCCCAGTTGGCAATCCATCAGATGACATACATGTTTATGCACAGGTTGTTGATTTTGTGAATACAACATGTGTGGGATGTTGGAAAAGGGCTTTTCAAGCTCTATGTAGGCCCTGTGTAGCTAATTTCATTGGTGCATGTCCTTGGTGACTGCCTTGAAAACTGTCTAGCAGGTTTAGGAACCATGATCTGCCTCTGACCAAACCAAAATCGGTAGGGTTGGGTGTTTGTAGGCTCTCAATAGCTCTGTTTATGAGTTCCAAAATGATGGACTCCATGGCCTTGCACATCAGGCTTATTAGGCTTATAAGACAATAGTACCCATGGTCTGTTGTGCACCAACACTCGTGGAGTGTGCCAAATGTTGCTGTAACCCATTCAACAGTTTCATATCTGTATCCTTCACAATTGCACCTGTTTTGGTGTTCACATATGACACAGCCAGGGAAACCATGTTATCCCATACACGCCGTGTTTTTAGGTTTGGAAAGAGCTGTTTAACCATTGTATATGTGATTTCTGGGTTTTTTACAATCTCCAGGTATGATAATGGGCCCTTTTGTCAGTGAGAAGGGGGTAAATATGTATGAACTTATCTGACAAGATGTTGGCAATGTCAGTCATGTACATGTATTCACTTACAGTTTGCACTGACTCAGAACATATATGAGTTTGCATTGATATTTATGCCATAGCGAAAGACAGCTTCATGGTTCTCTACGGACTCTTTGACCATGGCTTGGATAATGTTAGGAGTGTTCATTGTTTCTTGATGATACTGATCGGAGTATTATTGATCTTTGATTTTTCACTTTCTTTGAACAACTTAAGTACTTGGAGTACATAGTTTGATTATGTTAGATGTCCAATATATTACATGGGTCTGTTTTCATATCAGTGTGTGCACAAGGCAGGATTGGTGAATAGTGACAAGTGTCTGGAGTAAGAACTGCAACTGCCAGATATATGTGGCCCACTGCTGTACTCGGACATGGCCTATGTGTGTGAGCATGCCCAGTATGACCTTTCAGTATGTTGCTGACTGAAATTTGCTAAATTAGTTTAAGTGTGTGAGCATGTCCAGTATGAGCATATATACTATATGTGTGTGAAAATCAAGTTGTTTTTTACTTCAGGGCTCACCTTTGTGTTGCACATCGACAGGAAGCACAGTGTGCCTGCAGGGCTCCATGAGTCATTCTACATACAGTGGGGACAGCTATTATTTGTACATTTCTACCCAGGGGGGCACGCCTGATTGTTACTGTGGGTGTACATAGGATGAAGGGTTCACCTAACACTTATGCACATTTGCTAGGCCTGCACTGCTATGTCAGGTACTCCATTTCAATCTGTACTGTTGCCTATCATACTGGCTTGAGGCATACCACTGTACTACAGACTTTAGCTTCCAATTACACGCATATTAGTTTGTGACTTCATAGCCTACCCAACCCACATCACACTGCCTGGCCGGCTGTTATCTGTCTGCATAGGCCTGGGGGGAGGTTACTCATATGCCTCTTCAGAGAGCATGATACAGCATTTGTTTGTGTTTGCGTTTGTCTACATTTGTCCTGCTGGCTGTGACTGTTAGGTATGTGACCCCCCCCCCCCCAACTGGTATGTGTGAGTGAGTTAAGTTGTGTCTGTGCCAATGAAATGCTGTCATGGCTTAGTGGTTCAGTACTGTGTCTACAGTGCACAGTATTCGAGCCCTGTCACTGCTTTTTATTTTCCTGCTGGGCAGACCAGACTGCTTAAGGAACAGTAAAGCAGGTGTGAGCGTGTTTACCTGACTTTGCTCAACTTTGCCCGACTTTGCCCAACATTGCTCAACGTTGCCCGACGTTGCGCTGGTTAGCGCGGTGCGCAGCTACATGCAATTGTATTTCAATATGCTCAGTGCTGGTAAAATGTGCTTAGCAGTGCATTATATTGCTTAAAATAGGGCACTCATGCCTCAGGTGGTGCTGCAGGGCTGCCTATGTCGGATGCACATAGTGCACTCCCTATACATGTTTGAAAACAGGTAGTGTCAAGTTAGGCATCCTTTTTACTGTATGTGCGAGTCAGACAGATGTGTCATTTCCAGGGTTCCTACAGAGTCAGTGAATGTGCTATGTGTTGCCTCTTTGCCAAGGCCAGGACATACTGGGCACTCCTCCTTCTGCCTACTGGGGCAGGCTCAGGTTGTTTCTCCGAGTCACGCTGTTCCTGTGCAGGCCTTGGTAATGGTGGGGGACTGTTTGGCCCTGCCCCATGCTGTTCCTGCTGCAGCTGTTTTTGGAGAATCATATTGTGCAGCATGATACATACCATGACAATTTGGTTACATGTAGTTGGTCAGTACTGCAAGGCTCCACCAGATGTGTCCAGGCACCGGAACTGTGACTTGAGCATCCCAAACACACGCTCAATAATGTTTCTTGTTTGTGCTTGTGCCTCATTATGGAGTTCTTGTTCAGGTGTGTGTGCATTTCTGATAGGTGTCATTAGCCACGGCTCCAGTGCATATCCAGCATCCCCCACTATGTGACCGTCAGGGATGTCCCCATTGGCAAATCTCTGGTACAGCTGTGTCAGATGCCAGATGTGGGAATCGTGATAGCTTCCAGGGAGCCAGCACACACATTCATTATTATGCCCTGGGCATCGCACATGACCTGGCAGTTGATGGAGGGGAAGCCCTTCCGGTTGATGTAAACCCTACCCCGCTCACCGGGTGGTGCTTTGATGTGTATGTGCATGCAGTCTATTGCACCCACCACCTCAGGGTATTCTGCTATTTGGTGGAAAAGACGCATATTGCTGGCCAATGCCTTATGGGAATTGGGGAAATATACGTGCTCACCGACATGTGCTGACATGGCATCAGGAACTGGTGCAATACCCTGGATGCTGATGCCTGTGAAATCCCCATCATATCACCAGTTGGTCTCTAAGGTACCTGTAGCTAGTATTCTTAGACCAGCACATATCTTGGTATCCACTGGGATGGGTTCCCCTCTGTTGGTTCTGTGTGTGTGAGGCATGGCCGGCACAGCTCAACAATTTGCTGCAGGAGGTCTCTGTCCGCCCTATAGCGCTCCACTATCTCCAGCTCATGTAGCCTCTGGTAGGTTACCCTGGGTCTGTACACTCTTCTCCGTCTCCTCACTGTGGATTGCTCAGCAGCATTCACAACATCACCACCCTCAGCACCTTGCACATGTTGGTTTATGATAGCAAGAGCAGCCCCTAACATTTTGTCTGACTTTAAAGTTTTTAAGCTTTCCCTCTTTGTATACTGCAGTGTTGCAGAGTTCTTGGGAAAAAACAGGGAAGAATGCTGCTTGCAGAGTTTAAAGTGCTGGGCTGGGCAGGGCTAGTCTGCTGCCTGTGTAATTGGCTGATTCTGATATATTTCACCTGGCAGCTCTGCTAGTTCTCCTTGGTTAACTTCCTACTACTTCTTTTCCTTCCTTTTCCCTTTGTGTTTCCGCCCGGGGCAGCGCCGCGCAAACAAGCGCAAATGGGTGCACACACGCGCATACGCTGCATGCCCGTTTGCAAGAAATTTCAGATATTTTCACGGCGTACACCTTTGGTTTCTGGTTTTCGAAAAGGACAACTGTAGATACGCCTCTTGCAATCCTGAGCAACTCAGGGCAAAGGACACTGTGCTCCAATAAGCATACAGCCTTTCTGACATACCCCCCTCATGATGTCACCTATCTTCTACTCTACTACTCACCTACTCCTACACTTACACTCTTGGGACATGGCTCACATGCTGGGGAAAATTGGGATTCACTATCCTTATCCTCATTTGCATAGGATTGCCTACTAATGCTTGGTTACATAGGTTCATAGGTTCATAGGTAGGTAGTAGGCTATCGGCCCTAGGGCCCATACAAGCCTAGCCAAAAAATGTACCCTGGCTTTCGCCACCCAAGAAAATTATTTTCCTGTGCCCCTGTCGAGCAGAGCCTTAGAAGTGATCCCAGGGGTGAATTTCCCATTTCCCATCCAATCATCAAGATTTTTCTTGAAGAGTGCTAATGAGGAGCTCTGTTTGACATAGATAGGTAGTCTGTTCCAGAGTATGGGAAGTCTCTGGGACAGGAATCTATCCCTCCAGCATGTTCTGTTTATTGTGGTGACAAGGTTAAGGTCCCTAGAGCGTGTAGCTCGGAGGGATTGGGATTTCTTTAAGTGGAGCATGTCCAATAGCTCTGGGTTTGACATAGCTTTGTATGTTAGGCAGAGATCGCCCCTGAGTAGGCGATATGTGATGGAGTAAAGCTGTAGTTTGAGACGGTCTGCATAGGGCATATGTTTGAGGCCAGTAATCCTCTATGTGAGGTATTTCTGTGGTCTTGTTGTAGATGTCTTGTGAGGTACATACAAAAAGGGGCATTGTACTCTATAATGGGTCTAATGATTGATGAGTAGAGGGGAACAATGACCTCTTTTTTTCTGGATGAGAAACCTTTTGTGATGAGATGAGCCACGTAGAAGGATTTCCTGACCACTGTGGCGATGTGATTATCAAAGCAGAGACTACTGTCCACCTGTGTCCCAAGGTCTCTTATCACATTTTTGGCATTAAGTAGACTACCAACTATGTGGTAGTTCATGGGTACAAAGTCTTTACCAAAGGGGATGACAATACACTTTTTGGCATTGAGCTTCAGGCCATGGCTTTGACACCAGGTATCTGTCTCATTGAGGCCCTTTTGTAGTTTGTCCACATCGTTAGGAGTTTCGATTATGGCTCCTAGTTTGCAGTCATCTGCAAACTTTGTTAATAAAGACCTTCTGTGTTGGCCTGCACTTCAGAGAAGTAGATACCAAACAGGAGAGGACCCAGGACTGAACCCTGTGGTACTCCACTTGTCACTGGTCTGATGTCGGATTTGGAATCTGCTACTTTCACAGTGTGGGTTCTGTCCATGAGCCAGTTGGCAACCCATCTTGTGACATAGGGATTTATACGTAGTTTAGTGAGCTTATCTATAATTCCAGAGTGGGGGATGGTGTTGAAAGCCTTGGCGAGATCTAGATAAGCTGTGTGAACCATTTTACCCTCATCTATGGCTTTGGTGACTGCTTCAAAGAAGTCAATCAGGTTTAGGAGACATGATCTGCCTTTTACAAATCCAAACTGAGTAGGGTCCAGAGTTTGGAGATTACCAATGTCTTTATGAGTTCCATGATGATACGTTCCATGGCCTTGCAGACCAGGCTCGTCAGGCTAATGGGGCGGTAGTTCCTGGGGCCCATCGTGGCTCACCCTTTGTAGAGTGGAATAACTGTCACGGTGCGCCATTCAGTGGGTACAAAGCCTGAGGTGAGGCTATGATTGAACATGGTACTTAGGTAGGGTGCCAGTTCATTCTGTAGTTCGTGTAGAACGCAGCCTGGGATATTGTCAGGTCCCATGGATGCTGTGTTCTTGGCTTTGGAGAGTGTGTTTTTTACCTGTGCAGCCGTGATTATAGGAACTTTGCATTCTTCAGGTATAGAGATGGGCCCTCTAGGGGGTGAGAGGGGGTAAAGTTAGCACTGAACCTATCTGCTAGGATGTTGGCAATATCAGTTGGTTCTGTACATTTAGTGCCATTATGCTGTAACTCAGAGCAGATCTGAGTGTTCCCATTTAGATTCTTGACATAGCTATAGAATGCTTTGTGGTTGTCTTTAGAGTCAGTGGCAATTTTGTTTTCATAACTAGCTTTGGAGGATTTTATGAGGGATCTCAGCTTCTTACTGAGGTTGACCAGGGAGTTCCTCCAGTCATGGGATTTTACTCTTTTTTGCAACAGTTTCCTTCTCCTGTTTAGAGTTTGTTTATGGCAGAGGTCCACCAGATTGGCATCCTTTTTTTGGAGGATAACATCTTGGTTCTATTAGGGATAGCATGATCCATACACTCGTGTAAGTGCTTATAAAGTGCATTTGTGTAGGATTCGGCAGTCATACCTCTATTGTCCGTCTGCATGGGTGTCATGAAGTTTGCCACTTCTGTCTTAAGAAGTGTGAAGTTGGCTTTTGAGAAGTTTTTTACGATGGTTTCCCTAATTGGGACTGGGGGTGGGATGTGGATGTCTAGGCTGATTAGCTTGTGGTCGGATCTGACCAACGAGGAATTGACCTCTGGTGTGGAACACCGGTTTCCCATGTTGGTAATGACCAGGTCTAGGATATTGCTGCCCCTGTGAATAAGTTGATCCAAGGCGTTGGAATTTATGAATTCTCGAAAACGTTGAGCAAAAGAGTTGGTACATGAGTAGTTTTCCCAGTTAATGGTGGGGTAGTTGAAATCGCCCATTATTAGGGTGTTGGGTTGTACCCTAATACTTTCCAGTGTATCAAGAAATGAGGAGTGGGAATCCTGGGGCATGGTGGGGGGGTCTGTAGCAAGCTACAATTTGGACTGCGGTCTTGCCCAGAGTTAGTTGCACTTGGATAATCTCGGATGCATTATGCTGTGCAACTAGCCTGGAGGTGTGGATATCCTTAATGAATATGGACACGCCTCCGCCTTTAGTGCTTCTTTCTGGTTTAGGTGGCCGAAAGGTGTGGTATGAATTGAAGCTTGGTAATGCAGGGGTGCTCTCTGGTGCTTTGAACCAGGTCTCTGTCACTGCACAGATGTCAATGTTCTCCATTTTAAGGAGTGCCTCGAGTGAGTGCATTTTGAGGTTTAGACTTCTAGCATTGAGTAGCATTACCCTCAGATTTTGCTTGCTTGTACCTGTTACGGTGGTGAATTTGTCATTTGAACCTTGCCTAAAAAAAAGGCACTATAGGGGTTGCAAGAGTCTTAGCCAGTATCCGGAATCCTAAGGGCGACAGGTGCAGGCCATCTCTGGCAAAGCATCGTGGACCGACAATCATGTCATCACATCTCTCACACTGAGCTTCCCCCCCTTAGCAACCAGTACACAGTGGCCATGTTGTCTTCAGCCTGCCATTCACCTGCATGGCAGGATAAGCTTTTTAGTGAAAATGTCTATTTTTGGCTATTTTGAAATTATTTTATTGTTTTTTTTAAGCGCCGCACATTTGCGCGGCACTGCACTATGCTTAACCATCGAAGATCGGGGAAAAACAAAATGATATTTTAATAATTTTAAACATTTAAAAATGCCAATGGCCTTATATATGGCCATTGGCATGCTTCCTCAACTGGATGCATCCTTTATTTGGAGCTGTCATAGCTCCGTTTAGCAATGTGCAGAAAGGTACTCCATTACCAATGGAGTACATTTCTGCAAATAACACTACTCTTCCATGGACAGGATAGTGTTTCCTGGATTGCAAATTTACCTAATTTGCATAGCTTTCAGCAGCAAATGAGGTAATTTGCATACCATGATGCTGTCCATGCAAGAGTAGCTTTAGAAGCTCTCATGCACGCCCCTGACGGCTGTTGCTGGATCGCTCGGCAGACATATTGGCTGTCTGATGTCTTACTCTACTCTACAACTCCGTGCAAGCTTTCGTAAATCCGGCCCTATGTCTTTCTTTGATAGTTTGCAAACAAGATCTGAGGTAATGGGGAATGGTGCATTATGGGAAAGGGAGAAGCTCGAGAGTTTCAAGTTGCCAAGAGCTTTATACAGCAGCCGAGTCGCATCCGACATCTCAGATCTGAACCCATCAGTCGAGGAGGAATGAAAATGGACAATACAGATGAAACGTTATGGTAAGTACACAATTTCTTTTTTTATTTTTCTGAGATCTGCTGTGTTTTAAGATCTTTACAATTCATGGTTTGTAAAAATATTTGCACTTTGTGTCGACTGCATAAAGTGAGTCAATCCTACCCCACTTACTGGAGATTTTTGTTACAAGTGACTGATGAGTGTAGCATAAGATTATTTTCTAATTTACACATGTTGTTTTGCAAATTCTTTGATCTATAAGGCACTGTTTTTTTTTTTCATTTGTATTTCATTCCTCCAAATATGTGAGAGGTTTTAAAGTGTAGAACCAGAAGCAGCAGTTCAGCATCATTTGATACTTGTGGATTTAATCAGGATTTCTTTTGTTGTTGTTGCTTGAAAAGAAAATTACTTGCATTTCTCTATGAATATGATATATCTATATACATACACACACATGCGCGCACACACACAAATCCCTATCAGATGATAGAGTTTTCAGAAACTCGAATTTCATACTGTCGAGACCATATGATCGAGTTTCCGAAAACTCAAACTTCAGAAAACACACACACACACACACACACACACACACACACAAATGTACTTTTTTTTAACCCCCACTCTCTCTGCAAATTATATACACCAACTCAGAGAGCATACTAGACTGATCTCCATTCAAAACCTTTGGGTGTGTGTGTGTGTGTGTGTGTGTGTGTGTGTGTGTGTGTGTGTGTGTGTGTGTGTGTGTGTGTGTGTGTGTGTACATAAATATATATATATGGGTCTACTTCATAACATTGAAATTTCATAACACTGAATTTCATAACATTGAGACCATAACATCGAAAATTCAAAACACTGAAAACCCAAAACATTGAAAGTTTGCTTCATAACACTGAAAACTACATTGCACAAGTAAGATCCCCTCCACCTACAGCAACACATAACTAACAAACACACTTTCTACCCCCCACACCCTCCATAAATTAAATGTACCAACGCCAAGATCGCACTACAGTAGGAAAAGGTTAATTTCCTAACCTCACTTGATGCAGTGATTCCACTTTTATAAGAACAATTATCAGACTTCTATCCCTAGGAACAACGAGGGAACAGGAAGTTTTTGGAATGGTTTTGATTACAATACAGAATTCCCGCCATTAGATTCTAGTGTAACAGAGGGGACCCATCGAAACATTTTTTGTCAGTACGTGGTGTGGATTAAACTGTTGTGGATTCAAGTTTTAAGGCGTACTTCTTTCATCCACTGTACTCATCTTTACATTTTCTTGGTTTTTTGTCGAGTACCTGGTTTTTCTTGGTTTGTGTTTGTTACCGGGTGAA
Organism: Protopterus annectens; assembly: GCF_019279795.1. Taxonomy (NCBI): domain Eukaryota; kingdom Metazoa; phylum Chordata; order Ceratodontiformes; family Protopteridae; genus Protopterus; species Protopterus annectens. Next base: position 629,199,927 of record NC_056745.1, on the reverse strand, counting down.
TGGAAGGAGGTTCGCCGTTAAGTAGCAAGGAAGAAATGGGACAATCACGCAAGCTGATTGGTCAGCTCACGGAGTTAATCGATCTATTAACTCCGTTATGCCAGACGTTGGTATCCAAACGCAATTCTAGCGTGGGTGTTGAACCGGACTGGACCGAAGGGTTTGGACAAAGCAAAACTAAGAGGAAAAGAACTAGCGGTGAGCATTTAGCTTCCGATAAGGGGAACAACAAACCGAATGGTAATACATTTAATCCTGCAGCAACACCGTTCATTTTTGGAGCCACAGGAAGGGATAACAGCAGAGACAACTCCGTGGAAGCAGACAACGCTAATGACTTTATACAACCTTCTGGCAGGAAGGCATTTGAAGGTACTGTTATCAATTCATGTGAAAGAAGAAATATAAATGAATGGTTATTTAAACCACATCCATTCAATTTTGAGTTTAAACAGAACGCTAACTTGCCAGATGGCGAGTCTTTTTCTGTAAAGATGGACAAAATGGAAAAGTTGATGTTAAAGTTTAAAACTTTAAAAATTGAAAACGATTATCTGCATGAATGTATAAAAAGGAAAATAGTCCCTAAGGGACTCAGGGTATGGAAATACCCGAATAATGTTCAGACAGGCTCTGATTTTCATAAATCTTTATTAGATGTTTTTAATGATTGTGGTCTAGAAATTTTAAAACTTATTATTAAAGAAAACAGTAATGTACAAGAGACACTGCAAAAGGAGATAGAATTTTTAGATACCAATATTAAAAATGATTTAATGTATAAGGTTAGGGATGTGAGTGATAGGTATTATAAAGTGAGAGATGATATTGACCTCAAATGTAAGGAATTGGTACAGAGAAAGTTAAATAAGTTGAAAAGGGATATAGATGAATACAACAATGGTCAGAGTTATCCCAGACCCCCCCATTATAATAAAAGGGATAATCAGAATTAATTACACTTTTATAAGAACAATTATCAGACTTCTATCCCTAGGAACAACGAGGGAACAGGAAGTTTTTGGAATGGTTTTGATTACAATACAGAATTCCCGCCATTAGATTCTAGTGTAACAGAGGGGACCCATAGAAACATTTTTTGTCAGTACGTGGTGTGGATTAAACTGTTGTGGATTCACGTTTTAAGGCGTACTTCTTTCATCCACTGTACTCATCTTTACATTTTCTTGTTTTTTTGTCGAGTACCTGGTTTTTCTTGGTTTGTGTTTGTTACCGGGTGAATGGAAGGAGGTTCGCCGTTAAGTAGCAAGGAAGAAATGGGACAATCACGCAAGCTGATTGGTCAGCTCACGGAGTTAATCGATCTATTAACTCCGTTATGCCAGACGTTGGTATCCAAACGCAATTCTAGCGTGGGTGTTGAACCGGACTGGACCGAAGGGTTTGGACAAAGCAAAACTAAGAGGAAAAGAACTAGCGGTGAGCATTTAGCTTCCGATAAGGGGAACAACGAACCGAATGGTAATACATTTAATCCTGCAGCAACACCGTTCATTTTTGGAGCCACAGGAAGGGATAACAGCAGAGACAACTCCGTGGAAGCCGACAACGCCAATGACTTTATACAACCTTCTGGCAGGAAGGTATTTGAAGGTACTGTCATTAATTCATGTGAAAGAAGAAATATAAATGAATGGTTATTTAAACCACATCCATTCAATTTTGAGCTTAAACAGAACGCTAACTTGCCAGATGGCGAGTCCATTTCTGTAAAGATGGATAAAATGGAAAAGTTGATGTTAAAGTTCAAAACTTTAAAAATTGAAAACGATTATCTGCATGAATGTATAAAAAGGAAAATAGTCCCTAAGGGACTTAGGGTATGGAAATACCCGAACAATGTTCAGACAGGCTCTGATTTTCATAAATCATTATTAGATGTTTTTAATGATTGTGGTCTAGAAATTTTAAAACTTATTATTAAAGAAAACAGTAATGTACAAGAGACACTGCAAAAGGAGATAGAATTGTTAGATACCAATATTAAAAATGATTTAATGTATAAGGTTAGGGATGTGAGTGATAGGTATTATAAAGTGAGAGATGATATTGACCTCAAATGTAAGGAATTGGTACAGAGAAAGTTAAATAAGTTGAAAAGGGATATAGATGAATACAACAATGGTCAGAGTTATCCCAGACCCCCCATTATAATAAAAGGGATAATCAGAATGAATTCCACTTTTATAAGAACAATTATCAGACTTCTATCCCTAGGAACAACGAGGGAACAGGAAGTTTTTGGAATGGTTTTGATTACAATACAGAATTCCCGCCATTAGATTCTAGTGTAACAGAGGGGACCCATCGAAACATTTTTTGTCAGTACGTGGTGTGGATTAAACTGTTGTGGATTCACGTTTTAAGGCGTACTTCTTTCATCCACTGTACTCATCTTTACATTTTCTTGGTTTTTTGTCGAGTACCTGGTTTTTCTTGGTTTGTGTTTGTTACCGGGTGAATGGAAGGAGGTTCGCCGTTAAGTAGCAAGGAAGAAATGGGACAATCACGCAAGCTGATTGGTCAGCTCACGGAGTTAATCGATCTATTAACTCCGTTATGTCAGACGTTGGTATCCAAACGTAATTCCAACGTGGGTGTTGAACCGGACTGGACCGAAGGGTTTGGACAAAGCAAAACTAAGAGGAAAAGAACTAGCGGTGAGCATTTAGCTTCCGATAAGGGGAACAACGAACCGAATGGTAATACATTTAATCCTGCAGCAACACCGTTCATTTTTGGAGCCACAGGAAGGGATAACAGCAGAGACAACTCCGTGGAAGCCGACAACGCCAATGACTTTATACAACCTTCTGGCAGGAAGGCATTTGAAGGTACTGTTATCAATTCATGTGAAAGAAGAAATATAAATGAATGGTTATTTAAACCACATCCATTCAATTTTGAGTTTAAACAGAATGCTAACTTGCCAGATGGCGAGTCTTTTTCTGTAAAGATGGACAAATGGAAAAGTTGATGTTAAAGTTTAAAACTTTAAAAATTGAAAACGATTATCTGCATGAATGTATAAAAAGGAAAATAGTCCCTAAGGGACTCAGGGTATGGAAATACCCGAATAATGTTCAGACAGGCTCTGATTTTCATAAATCTTTATTAGATGTTTTTAATGATTGTGGTCTAGAAATTTTAAAACTTATTATTAAAGAAAACAGTAATGTACAAGAGACACTGCAAAAGGAGATAGAATTGTTAGATACCAATATTAAAAATGATTTAATGTATAAGGTTAGGGATGTGAGTGATAGGTATTATAAAGTGAGAGATGATATTGACCTCAAATGTAAGGAATTGGTACAGAGAAAGTTAAATAAGTTGAAAAGGGATATAGATGAATACAACAATGGTCAGAGTTATCCCAGACCCCCCCATTATAATAAAAGGGATAATCAGAATGAATTCCACTTTTATAAGAACAATTATCAGACTTCTATCCCTAGGAACAACGAGGGAACAGGAAGTTTTTGGAATGGTTTTGATTACAATACAGAATTCCCGCCATTAGATTCTAGTGTAACAGAGGGGACCCATCGAAACATTTTTTGTCAGTACGTGGTGTGGATTAAACTGTTGTGGATTCAAGTTTTAAGGCGTACTTCTTTCATCCACTGTACTCATCTTTACATTTTCGTGATCTTGGAGTTGGTATATTTAATTTACGGGGAGTGTGTGGGTGCAGGGGTCTATATTATTTGAATGAAAATTCAAAATGTCTATCGCTGTAAACAGCGAAAATGGAAAATGCCAGACATCAATGTCTGTTTTGTGAGACTGCGGTAGAGTGAAGATTGGGAAATTTGCCCTTTCCTCACTGTAGTGTGATCTCGGAGTTGGTATATATAATTAGTGGGGTGGGGGGGGGCACAGCCCCCCACAATACAGGATTCGATATCCAGCATTTTCACTGTTTACAGCAATCGACATTTTGAACTTTCATTCAAATAATATAGACCTGGGTGCAGGGGGGCTTGGCCCCCTGCAGAAAAGTGGTAGAAAGTGTGAAAGTGTGTTTCTAAGTTAGGTGTTGTTATAGGTGGAGTGGATGTTATTTACATATGCACTGTAGTTTTCAATGTTATGAAATAAGAAGTTATGTACCTACCATAACGTTCCATGTTAGTTGTCTTCTCTCGCCTTCTTTCTTGCTTGATGGGTTCGGAGCCGATCCTCGGCTCCGACTCGGCACTTGCTAAGCTCGAGAGTCACTTTTACCAGCTCGAGGCAGCCCCATATCCCATGATGCAAGGCGATAAGTACCCAGATCTCGTTTGATGACAAAAGGGCAATGGCACCAAGCATAAACACTTCCCAAAGGAAGAAAGCAGAAGAAAAACCTGCAGGATGGAAGAAAGACCAGCTCTGTATGGTCTTTCAGCATAATTATACCTTGTAGAAAAAGGTCTGTCCAGGCCTGGGGGAAGGAGGGAGGGTCGCAAGAAAGAAGGCGAGAGAAGACAACTAACATGGAACGTTATGGTAGGTACATAACGTCTTAATGTTAAGTTGTCAATCTCGCCTTCATTCTTGCTTGATGGGACCGCGTCCCTAGCACCTCTATCCTGGGTGGCTCAATGGAACAGACTCTTGAGGACTGTAGAGCCAAAACTGGCTCTGTCCCTGGAGGCCAAGTCCAATTTGTAATGGGAAACAAAGGTATGAGGAGTGGCCCAAGTGGGCGCTGCACAAATAGTGTCTAAAGGAAGTCTAGCTTGAAAGGCTGTAGAAGTAGCTAAGCTTCTAGTTGAATGTGCTTTAGGTTTTGAGCACAGCTGTTTTCCCCTGAGCTGATAAATTTCAGAGATGACAGAAGAAAGCCATCTAGATAAGGTAACTTTAGAGACAGGAAGGCCTTTCTTGTTATCAGCATAGGAAACAAAGAGTTGATCGGATTTCCTAAATTGTTTAGTTCTGTCCAAATAATATCTGAGTTGGCGATGGACATCAAGATAATGTAGTTTTTGTTCCGATCTGTTTGAATAGTTTGGAAAAAATACAGGGAGATCAATGGATTGATACAAATTAGTCTTTGAGGCGACCTTAGGCAAAAAGGTCGGATTAGTTCTCAATGGTACTCTGTCTTTGTGAAAGACCAAATAGGGGGGGTCGAACCGATAGAGCATGAAGTTCAGACACCCTCCTGGCAGATGTAATAGCTACTAGGAATAAGGTTTTCCATGAAAGAAATTTCAGGGAGCAAGAAACAGCTGGCTCGAAGGGGGGAAGAATCAAGGATGTCAGCACTAAATTTAGATCCCATTGAGGGGGAGGACTCCTGACTGGAGGTTTCAGGAGGAAAATTCCTTTTAAGAAGGCTCTACAAAGCCTGTGGGACATAATATTGTGATCTGCGAACCCGACATGAAAGTTCGAGATAGCAGCCAATTGAACTCTAACTGTGGAAGAAGAGGATCCTGCATGAAAAATCTCCGCTAAGAAATCCAAAACTGCCTGAACTGGAGCAGTGAAGGGATCAATATTTTTGGCTTTAGCCCAATAAGAGAATCGTTTCCATTTGCTTGTATAAATCCTCCTGGTAGAGGATTTTAAGGAAGCTACTAGAATGTCTCTAACGGGGTTAGAGATCAAAGGAAGCCTGGCTAAGGAAGGAAGTGGAGCAACCATGCTGTGAGGTTGACAGAAGGTATAGACCGGTGCAGCTGACCGGATTGGTGAATCAGAAGATCTGGCACTGGGTCCAGATGCCACGGCTGCACCAAAAGGTGACAATGGAGGAACGGGAACCAAATTTGTCGAGGCCAATAAGGAGCAATGAGAATCATTTTGGCTCTCAAAACGGTTGCTTTCTGGATAACTTGAGGGATCAGAGGAAATGGAGGAAAAGCATAAAGAAGTCCCTGGGGCCAATCCTGGGTCAGAGCGTCTCTGGGGGGATAGCCTGGTAGAGGGAAGAGAGAGAAGAAGTCTGGGCATTTGCTGTTTTGGGGAGTAGCAAAAAGATCGCAACAGGCGACCCCATTCCAGAAAAATCTCTTCCACTATAGATTGCTTGAGAGACCACTCGTGAGGCATGAGAATAGCTCTGCTCAATCTGTCCGCTAAAATGTTGGTTTTCCCAGGGATGTGCGTTGCTACCAGAAACCGATGAGAGGAGATCGCCCATTGCCAAAGTCTGAGCGCTTCTCGACACAAGGGGTAGGACTTGGTTCCGCCCTGTTTGTTGATATACCAAACTACAGACATGTTGTCTGTGTGGACTGCAATTGTCCCTACAGGAAGAAAGTCGTTGAGGGCTTGCAACGTTAAAAGCACTGCTCTCATCTCCAGGACATTTATGTGCAGGTGGTACTCGAACGGTTGCCACGTCCCATGAACCATCCTGCCCTGATAATGACCCCTCCACCCGATCAGGGAGGCATCCGTGGTGACAGTGGCTACCGGGGATGGGGGTACAAAGTGTCTGCCTTGGTGAATCTGGGGAGATGTGATCCACCAAGCAAGATGATTTTTGCAAATCTGTATCACCAGAATTTGGTGACGCATTGGAAGTTGTTGGTAAGACCACTGAGTGAACAACATCCACTGAAGAAGGCGCATGTAGAAGCGAGCCAGGGGAAGAAGAGTAATGGCCGCAGCCATGAGGCCTAATACCTTTAGAACCATTCTGGCCTGTACTTTCTTGTTGGCTAGAATGATCCTGACATGACTTTGAATGTCTGAAACTCTTTGATCTGTAAGGGTAGCTGACATCCGAACAGTGTTTAAGTTTGCGCCTATGAAAGTAATAGACTGGCAGGGCGATAAGGATGACTTTTCGAAGTTGATCGAGATGCCCAAATGAGAACAAAGATTTATTGTGTAATCCCTGGCTTGAACAAGCTGATGCCTGGTGGTGGCTGAAAGGAGCCAGTCGTCGAGATACGGAAACACCTGGAATCCTTGACGTCTCAGGTGAGCCGTGACTACTGCCATGCATTTGGTGAACACTCTGGGGGCTGTAGTGAGACCAAAGGGCAGGGCTCTGAACTGGAAATGACTGGACCCCAGCCGAAGCGGAGAAATCTCCTGGAGCGTCTGTGAATTTTATGTGATAGTACGCATCCTGAAGATCTATTGAGCACATCCAGTTGTCCTTCTGTAAGAAGGGCAGAATTGACTGAAGAGTGACCATTCGGAATCTTGTCTTCCTCACAGACTTGTTGAGTCTGCTGAGATCCAATATTGGTCTCCAGTCTCCCGTTTTTTTGGGGACCAAAAAGAACCTTGAGTAGATTCCGGGCTCTGAATGGTCTGTTGTAACTGGCTGAATGGCTCTTTTGCAGTAGTTTTAAGACTTCTAACTCTGCAATTTCCCTTAGACCGGTGTACATCTGGAAGGGAATTTGAGGGATAGAAAGGACTTTCCTCGAAAGGAATTATGTAACCCTCGGATATGATCGACTGTACCCATCTGTCTTGAGTGAGGGAACGCCAGGCTTCTGGGTACAGCGATAGTCTTCCCCCGACTGCCTCCAAGGAGGGACAGCCGGGCAACATCTCAGGGATGCTGAAAGGGCTTGTCAGAGAGACTCTCTGTTTCCCTGGTTTTGTGGACCCCCTCTGCCTCTAGAGCGGCGTCTGTTGTTGTTACCCCCTCTGCCTCTAGGGGTAAACTGACCACGTGAATCCGGCGTGACTCCTTGGGATTTGCGGAACCACATTTTGCCACCCTTCTGTCCTTTGGGGTAAGGTCTAGAAGGGGTGGAAAAACGGACTCCTACGGCAGAAAGAGTTTTGCCGTCCTGCTCACACCTGGTCAATGTTTCCTTCACTTGAGGGCCAAACAAAGCTGACCCATCAAAGGGAGAGTTTGTGAAGGACGCCTTAAAGGGATCTGCAAAATTACATAGCCGCATCCAGGCTTGGCGTCTAAGAGCCACACCTGTACCTGCGGCCCTACTCGCTCCATCAGCAGCATATGATATTAGCCGCATGGAGGAGTTTGCAATGGAGTTAAGGGTTCCTAGCTGCGAAGCAATTTTTTCCTGAGCCCCTGCAGCTGTAGGATCCTGCACAACTTCACCTAGTTCCTTAAGGATATCCCTTTGGAGTCTGGTGAAGTGACATAGGTAGTTCAGCGAACGCATAGCAAAGGTCGCTGAAGAAAACATCCGCTTACCATACCTATCCATGGTCCTAGAGTCCTTATTAGGAGGATGGACAGGTATGGAAGGATCTGCAAGTTCCTTCTTGGTGGCAGCCGCCACCACCATGGCATCAGCGGGGACACCTTTTGTGAGGAATTGCCTGTCCGACGGGGCAGTAATAAATTTAGAAGGCCTCCTAGGGACTGGCTCTACAGAGTCAGGAGCAGCCCACGCCTTTCGGGCAATAACCTGCATAAGGGGGTCGAAAGGCGGAGACACCCAGGAGGTGGAGGGCCGAGATCCAAACGCCTCCAGGTATACTGACTCATCCTCAGAGGGATTATTGGTGGGCCAGTTTCCCCTCTGTCTAAGGAGTTCTAGGATGTCTGAGAAGGAGACATCCTCAGAGGGGGATCTTGGGGATCCTTCTGACTCATCTAAGTCAGTATCTGAAGTGATAGACTCGGGGGAGTCTACGTGTTTCCTCTTACAAGTCCTCTTCCGTGGAGGATCTCCCGACAAATCAGGAGAATCCTCGGAAGAGGGGGATATTCCCAGTGGGGAAACCTGAGGCGGAGGATCTCTGGGTCCTGTAGCAAGAGAAGTGGCAGAGATGTCAACAGGCACTATAGAGGGAGGAGCTAAGGGAACAGACTGCTGGCTGAGACCAGTGGCCAGCACACTCTTCATCACCTCGAAGGCTCCCCTCCCAGGGAGGTCCGAGAGAACCCGCTCCGAAGAACTAGGAACTCCAGGGCCCACCGAAAGGGAAGGCTCCGAGGCAGATGTCGGAGCCGAGCTCACCAAGGCCGAGGCTCCAAGGGGAAGAGCGGGCTCGGACAAGGGTCCGATGCCACTCACCCCCTCGGAGGAGACCAGGGAAGCCCGGCCACCAAATCCCTCTAAGGAAGGTCTCGAAGAGGAGATAAGAGTAGAGGCTGAAGGAACAGAAGGGGGTATCTGTCCCTCAGCCGTAGCAGTAACCATTCCCGAAGACTCCAACTCCAAACTCTGGGGTAGAGTCGAAGGAGGAACTGCAATGGGGTGTGGACCAATAGTCGTCTGCTGAGATGGACTATGTAGCATTTGGGCCAGTGCCTGTGACTTAAGTAATCTACTGACCACTCTCTAAATCATGGTCAGAAAGCCTGGATGACCTTGAAGATCGGCTCTGATGGCTCCGTTCGAGGAGAGGCGGCCGGAGCCGAAGTATCGGCTCCAAGGAAGGGACCTAGACCTCTTCCTCGAAGGAACCATCGGAGCCGATGAAACCACAGAAACTGTCGGAGCCGACAACTTATCGGCGCCGACAGGTAGCTTCAATGCATCGGCTCCAGCCGGAGCCGATACAGCCACAAAAGTAACGGTGTCGGAGCCGATCGGAGCCGACACCGATGCCTGAGCCACATGGTGGTCGGAACCGATCGGAGCTGACACCGAAGTGGTCGAACCAGAATCGGCACCGATAGCCATCGGTGCCGAAGGTTTATGTAAAGTATAGTCGGCTCCAGCCGGAGCCGATCTCGACTCTGAAAGAGTCGGAGCCGAGGCCACAGGCTTGGACACAGAAGCCTGGGCCTTGGAAGACTTTGAAGTCTTAGATGGAGCCGACTTAGCCGGGGAGCCCTCCGGCTTAAGAAGGCCCCTCAAAATTAATTTATTTCTTCTTTCCTGCAGGACTCTCTGGCTGAAAGAGTGGCAAATAGCACAGGAGTCCTGCAGGTGAAGAGGCCCCAGGCAGTAAAGGCAAGAAGTGTGACCGTCTGTCAGAGACATCTTCTGACAGCACGAGTCACACTTCTTAAAGCCTGAGACCCTTTCCTTAGACATAGTGAATCACACACACACAACACTAGTCCAAGAAATTAAATTATATAAAACTATCAATAACAGACACACACACCCTAACAAGGGGGGGATGGGATGGGAGAAAGTCTGACTAGAAATTTTTAAGGAGTCAGGGAAAATCTTGTCAGAAAAGGACTAAAACTGTATTAAAACTAATTATCTAAAGTTTTTTCTGAAGAAAGGGGCAAGAGTAGTAATATAACAATCACTTACCAGGAGCTGGTAAAAGGAGGACCTCATCAGCGAAGCGGCAAACGAGATCTGGGTACTTACCGCCTTGCATCATGGGATATAGGGCTGCCTCGAGCTGGTAAAAGTGACTCTTGAGCTTAGCAAGTGCCGAGTCGGAGCCGAGGATCGGCTCCGAACCCATCAAGCAAGAATGAAGGCGAGATTGACAACTTAACATCACACTTTCAATGTTCTGAGTTTTCAATGTTTTGGGATTTAGATGTTTTGCTCTCAATGTTATGAAATTTCAATGTTATGAAGTAGACCCATATATATATATGTATATATATATATATATATATATATATATATATATATATATATATATATATATATATATATATATATATATATATATATATATATATATATGTGTGTGTGTGCGTGTGTGTATACACATACAAACTTTAATGACAGCAGCATTATTCTTTTCAAAGGGAATACTCTTTGGACAGCAATGGATGGTAACATTTTTATATATCCAAGTTATGTGATAAACATTTTAACTAGGCCAACATCAGTCAAGTGCTCAGTAAAATTCTGCTGGTCACTTTAGATCTATAAATTTTGATCCCAGATAAAAGCAATGGTCATGTACTACAGTAGATGCTCTAATAAGGAGAAAAATGTGATATAGTGAGTCTGTATGCAAGAAAAGGCAGACTACTTATTTGAATTTAGGTTAATGAAATGCATGCAGTGAAAGATTTTAAGTAATGTCTTCCAAGTTATTTTTCATTTGAACAAGAAGGTAGAATATGCAAACTATTTATTGTTAGCAGTAAACATACTTAAATCTTACATTAAACCTATTTAAAATGTTTGACAAAATATGCTATTGGCTTGTCCATCTTTTCTGCAAAGTGAATTTGAGCAAAAGCTGTTTCTTTCAATGAAGCTGACTTGTTGCAAAAGGAAATTAGAACTTTCCCTTGAAGTGCTGTGACCCAGAAGTTGATAATTGGACATTCATATGTTTTTTGCCTGTATGAGTGATGTGAAGGGCTTTGTTCCAGAGGTAAGACATTTATTATTATTAATATTATTTTCACCTCATGTGATATCCACGGTGGTGCAGCGGTAGCGTTGTTGCCTCACAGCAAGAGGTTCTCCTGTTCGATTCTCGGCTGGAGTGCGGGGAGTGCCTTCTGTGTGGAGTCTGCATGTCCTCCTTGTGGTTGGGTGGGCGTTCCTTCATTGAAGGTTGAACGTCGAGCTGGCACCTCGGCGTTCGTCAAAATCTACTGCCAATCATTAGCAGACCGGAGATCCGCTGTGGCGACCCCTAACCGGGAAAACCCGAAAGACAACAACAACAACATTTTCACCTCATGATTTTTGTTTAGCTCAGTATCTTAGGAAACAGTATCTTACATTGCCACCAAATGTATCACATCTTTTCTTGTTGTGATATTTAAGGCTGCTCATTTTTTTCTGATTGCCAGTGCTTTTCTGGTTTCATTAGTATTACAACTAAAGTTTATTTTTCTGTTTATAAACACTTTTTCTTTGTAGCTCACAAAACAGTTGATGAAAAAACAAGTAATTAACTTCAAATTAAGATTTCTGTGATGGCACATGTAATTTAAAGGGCAGCTAATACTAAAAAGGAGGGATTCATTACTTAAAACAATATGATTTAATTTACCTCTTTTCTGTTATATGTTCATCTAGTGTATTTGTCTGAGACAGAAGTGCTTCCTTTCGTGTTCCTGCTTAAGAGACTTAAATACAGTAAGCAAATGAAGATGAAGGGACTTAAACATAGGATTAAAGGATGACGCTCATAGCCTTAATTGCCTCTGCTAAACTAAGACTAATTACAAAAAAGGCAGTAGGAAAATATGTAAGTCACTACCAAGCACTGAATCTGAATATGTGTATGATACCTATGTGATATAATGTGTGAAAGAAATTTGAGTTATGAAACTTGTTTTAGGAAGCAGATAAAGACAGAAGCAATGAGGTTAGTTAAGTGAAATAAAAATGGAGTGAACAAATAAAAAAAGAACACTACAGCTGAAGATCTTGTATCCAAAAGTTTCTGTTGTCCTAATTTATGATGACTTGACATAGTTTGTATTTTACTTTATTTATTTAGTTTGTTTGCCAGGTTAGTACTCTGATCACAAAAAAATAAAACGGAACTAATTCACAAACATGAAGTAATCACAGAAGACGGAGAGTCCCACAGACAATTGAAACAATGTGAAAATATTACTAACAGAGTAGAAAAACAAATGTGCACTGATATTAGTAAATATGAAATATTTAGTAGGTGAGAACAAAGGGTCGAAGTACTGTAGATGAGTGTGAGTTATCCACTGAAAAACCACTTGCGGTCGGATTTTTGATGGAATTGTCTTTTGAGTTGTGTTCTGAAACTGAGAAAGGATCTACTTTAGATGAGAAGGAGGGATTGCCAGAGTTTGGGTGAAAAAATGAAGAAGGTGTGGTCAAATACAGTGCAGTTTGGTTTTTGGGGGGTTCTGTAGTAACGGAGATAACTGGAAGAGGTTCTATGAGATGGTTCTATGAGATGGTTTAATTATGTAGTTTGACATTAAGATGCAGGAAGGCACCTGGTTGAAATAGTTTGAAAAGAAGATGCCTTAAGAGTTGCTCAACAGTGTAGGAGACTGGAGTCCATTTGGCTTTCCACAGGATGATGCACTGGTGTTCCGGGGGGGGGGGGGGCTGGAAATAAATCAGCAGATTATGTTTTCCAATGGACTGTACAGTGGATGAGTTCTTTAAGAAGCTGTGGCAATGATGCAGAGTTGAACATGGAGGACTCTGGAGAGAAAGGCAGATATTTTTTTTCAGGATCAAAATATAAGAGAACTGATCTTTTTCCTGGTATTTTCAGTGTAGATATGGAAGGTAAGCGACTTTTCCAGCCATAAACTTAGGTATTTAAAGGAAGTGGTTGTTTCTTTTGGGGTATCCTTGAGATCTGCAGTATTGAAATTTTTTTTATATTTTTGTATTTAGACCTTGATGATAATATTCCTTTAATTTAGCCTTGGCTAATTGTCAAAGGATTTCCTGACAATCAATGTCATATGATATTCAAAAGAGAGGGATCTAACTCAAGAAGCTAGGTTCCTGAGTACATTTTTATTTTGTAGTGGAATATTGTCTACATAAAATGATGAAAGGAGGGGTTCTCTGCCAAAAGTGATGATACTACACTTTTCAGTATTTAGTTTGAGTATACAGATCGATACGTATGTATACCTTTAAGAAGCTTTCTAGGGGCTTGCACAAGTATATAAATACTGAGCACTTGCGAGCCTGCCTTCCATTTTGTAGTAAGCTGTTGAGGTGTAAGCATGTATGTCTGTGTAGTCTGTCAGTAAATCAGTTTGTTTATATTTTGTACTACTGCTATCCATCCTGATGTGTTTCTATGTAATAAAGCATATAAACGAACTACCCTGCCTATTCATCTTCACTTGTAAAGCAAGACAAGTGACATGGTGTCAGAATGAGATCCAGATTCGAAACCGAGGAGCGCTCAGTTAATAGTGGAGAAATATAGAAAAATGGATCATCCCTACATGATATAACATGCAAAACAGGTCAGAAACATATTTCATGTATCAAAGTTTACTTAAATGATTTCTTATTCGCAAAATATAAAAAAAGCACTCAGAATGCTCTAAACAAATTTCTAGTTAAATGAAATGTCCGAAACTGTGACATATTGATAAAAATATTCAAAATAACTATGGAAAATGTATGAAATAATGTCTGAATGGCATAAAATGAATAAAATAAGGAAAAAGACTGAATTTTTTCACTATGTGCTACTTTTTTGTATTAACTAAAGCAGTTCAAGCTATCCAAAGTGTATGAAGTGTTTGTATGTTTGTGCAGTATTACAATTCAGTATCTTTCACAAAATACAGCCATTTCAAAGCATATTTCGCAAAGTCAACAACGAAAAACTGAAGCAACCAGGAACCAGAGAGAAGCAACCAAACAGCAAATGTACACTGGTGGAAACAGGTGCTCGACACAATTCTTTTTAGCGTCCCTTCATAGACTTATCACATTGTAATACAACTATAAAATTGCCAGGTAGATTTGATTGTTCCTCTACTGGGGTTGTTTATGTTGCTTTATGTATGTCATGCACAGCATTTTATGTTGGCATGACTACCAGAAGTCTGGGTACTAGAATTAGGGAACATGTATATGCTATTATGACACATGAAGAGAATAATGTGCTGTACAAGCATTTTGTAAAATGTTCCAATTTTAAGAAATTTATTTTTTTCTAGTTTGGACGTGGTACATATGGACTTAAGGAGAGGTGATTTTAAGAATGAAGTTGAAAGGAAGGAAGTTGAGTGGCAGATTTGGCTGGCTGCTCATCTTCCTCCTGGTTTAAATGAAGCTGTAAACATCAAATGTTTTTTAAAGTATAGAAAATCTGTCATTTATTCTTTTGATGCATTAAGGGTTAACATCAGTGTTTTCCTACTGGTTAACTGTTTAACAAATTTGGCTTAGATATGGGTGCAATATTATGTGGTTGTTTGTTTCTGATGAAGTCTTCGGATGAATAGCGGATTAATAAATTTGGTTTACTCTAAAAAGAATTGTGTCGAGCACCTGTTTCCACCAGTGTACTTTTGATATTTCGCAAAATACAGTATTTTGAAGAGTTTATTGTGCATTTGAATGTTATTACAAATACTGGCTATGTGTGCATATTCAAAAATAATTACAGGGGCCATAATTACAGTGTGTTTGGGCATACTTTGCTGGCACGGCAGATGGATTTTGAAAACCATGTCCTCTTGTCTTTGACAATAATATTGCAGAGAATTGGAGAGTGTTTGTTTGCGCAAGAGTACAATATTTTCATAGAGTTGCATTTTCTGATAAAGATGACTATACAAAGGCATTTACTCTGCTTAATTAACTGGTTCAAAAGAAATAGAAAGAAAGCATTCATTTGTGTATGCACTTGCTGTGGCGAGGGGGGGAACCGCCATATAGTGGTACCAGCTGAGTCAAGGGAAGAACCCAAGTGCTAAAAACATAAATTTAGAGAAATGTGTAACCCCCAAGCGAATATTACAATGGAAAGGCACTTATTTTACACAAGAGATCTAAAGCTGGAGGAAACTTTTGTAGCATATATAACTGACTTGAGAAACAAAGCTAAAACGTGCAGATTTGGTGATTTAAGGATGAGTTCATAAAAGACAGATGTGTGTGGTATTAAAGATGATGCTTTTGAGAAAGATTTTGCTTCATGACAGTGATTTAACTTTGAATAAGACCATTGAGATTTGTCAGATATATGAGCTTACAGAAAAGCATACAAATATGCTTACAAATTAGAAAGGCATGCTTCCAGTATCTTCTAAAGCTAATGTTGATAGCATGCAAGCACATGGTTAAAAGAAAAAGGCCTGAGCACATGGCAGCAACT
The DNA here is from genome assembly GCF_019279795.1 of Protopterus annectens. Classification (NCBI taxonomy): domain Eukaryota; kingdom Metazoa; phylum Chordata; order Ceratodontiformes; family Protopteridae; genus Protopterus; species Protopterus annectens. The sequence continues at coordinate 629,184,273 of NC_056745.1, read as the reverse complement.
GTGAGCCCTGTAACAGTCAGAGAAACCCCGTACCTTTCTAGCAAATTCCAGAGTGCGCACGGTCTCAGTGAAGCACAAGGGTGAGTCAGCAAACTCAAAGCATGTACCCTCACTTAGCCTCATAATTAACTGTCGTAATTGTGGTAGCAGTCATGTGTCTAAAAGAGAAAAGTGCTTAGCTTTTGGTCACTAATACCACAGATGTAAAAAGTGGAATCATTTTCAAAGATTTTGTAAATCAAAAGGGGTTCATTATTTTATTAAGAGGGAACATTCAAAGAGACAAGTTGATCAATTAGAAAGCTGTGCCACTACTTTTTATGTTGATGGTGTGTCTGTGCTTAATGAAGCAGTCAATGCAATAGATTCTCCTTACCTAGAACTCCAACAAAAGCACCTGGGACGGTATACTCCTGAGTTCCTAAGCACCTTATAGCTGGCTATAACCTTCTATAGCTAATTCCCATACAATCTCTCATCATCATCTTCTTTCGGCTGTTCCCATTAGGGGTCGCCACAGCAGATCATCTGTTTCCATTTTTTCCTGTCCTCTGCATCATGCTCTTTCGCACCTCTCTCACCACATCCATAAACCTTATCTTAGGTCTTCCAGTTTTCCTCTTACCTGGCAGCTCCATCCTTAGCATCCTTTTCCCAATATACCCAGCATCCCTCCTCAGCACATGTCCAAACCAACGCAATCTCGCCTCTCTTACTTTGTCTTCAAACTGTCCAACCTGAGCTGACCCTCTAATATACTGATTCCTAATCCTGTCCATCCTAGTCACACCCAGTGCAAATCTTAACATCTTTAACTCTGCCACATCCAGCTCTGACTCCTGCCTTTTTGTCGATGCCACCATCTCCAACCCATATAACATAGCTGGTCTCACTACCCTCTTGTAGACCTTCCCTTTCACTCTTACTGGTACCCATCTGTCACAAATCACTCCTGACACCCCATATGATCTTTCACACTTTGTAAATATTGTAAATAGCTTTTGACTTTCGCTTTAACTGTGTGACTTTGTTAAAATTTATCTGTACAATATTTTTCCACTATGGGCAATATTGCTCACACTTTGTATTATTTGATATGTATTTGTAGTTGTACCCTATTTTTATTAGACTGCTATCTTTACTGTAAACTGTTTCATGGAGCTTTTCTCCCCGGGCCTCCACGGAAAATGGGCTCTCTGGGCCCAGTGGACTTCCCCGGTAATCAAACTGGAAATAAATACATTTATGGGCAAAGAATGAAGTATTTTGTACTGTTCAGATAAATGGAAGACCCATAGAGCTCAAAGCTGACACAAGTTCAAAGTGCAATGTTATGTCTACAGAAACATTTGCTAGAATATGTGCTGGTAAGAAGCTTGATTTCGCAAAGTGTGAGAAGCTTGTTCCTTATGGTGATGAAGAAATTCAAAGTGAAGTTTCAGTACTGATTTCTTGTTACTCTGCTGGGAACAGGTATGACTTCACAAACATCCAAAAGCACGAAAGTATGGCAACTGTGTACGGCCACATGAATCCAAAGTCAATGATGAAAAACATCCAGCACAAAAAGCAGTGAAAAAATCATTTAAATAAATATTGCAAAAAAACAAAACCCAGCATACAGGTTTCGGCACAAGCCTTCTTCAGTGCTGGTTAACAATACATACACACCCCATACATATTTATATATAAAAACAACTTAAACCCTCTTCCAATAAAAGCAGTTAGCACACATCATACAAACCAGGGGGGAATAATGCCCATAATTTAATTATCCAAGTATGTTCTTTTTTGTTCAGCAAACCATGCCATCCCAATTTATTAGAACTTCCAATACAAATACAATCAATAACAGTAAATCTAAATTTAGTTGTGGGATGTGAAATATTTTTATTTTATTTATTTATTTATTTGCAGTTTGCTAATCAGGATAGTCCAGTGGGCCGAGATGAGCCTTTTTTCAATGGAGGCCTGGGGAGAAAAGCTCCAAGTACATACATACATGCAAAAACAAAGATCAGCAAGAATTAATAATAATTACATACCAGAATTAAAAAAGGATATTGCAACAGTAGAAATCTGCATGGTATTAACCAAAGTTTTTTTTTCCTCAAGCATAAACCTAGCAACAGCGAAAATCTGTGAGGTATTAACAGAAATTTTTACAGCATAAAATCTGCAACATAAAATAAAGGAATTATATTGATACAGAGATGGAAGTGGTGATAGTGTTTGTTTAATGTGCCATCATTATGGAAGATGAACCCTCACGAGATAATAAAGCACTCTGTTTTGTGTGGGAAACAGATGCCAATACTATATAAGTGTAAAAGGGAGAAGGAAAAGATGAGAGGAGGAGAAAGACAGGAAGGTTAGTATTAGGTAGAGTTATTGAGAGAGGAGGTAGAAGGATGTGGGAGGTTTGTCCCATATAAAAAGCAGAGCAGGAACATTAAATGACCCACTCTGAAACATAGTTAGCAAAACAATGGATATCAAAGACACTAGAAGTATTCGCAGATGAAAATTCTTTAATTAAATATTTAGGGAGGAAAGCAGAAAGAAGCTTGGTCAGTGAACCATGGCCCGGTACTGTAGGTCTACCTGGGGGTTTTAAAGCATTCTTATGTATTTTTGGTAATATATAAAAATATTGGGGGCTGGGATCAGAAACCGTAAGATGGTATAATGTAGTTTTAGTAATAATGCCCTCTTCCAGGGCCAAAAACAAAAAGGCATCAGTTTCTTTTTTAAATTGTAATGTGGGATCCAAAAACATCTTTTGATAAAACTGTAGGTCCATAAGTTGATTAACAGCCTCCTGTATATATAAATAACGATCCCAAATAACTAAAGCTCCCCCTTGTCTGCACTAGTAATTACCACATCATGATTCCACCTCAAGGACATTAAAGTATGACATTGTTCATCTTAAAATTATTAGAACCACTTCTATAAGAAAAATTAAAGTGCGAGTCCCTTAACATCTGCTGTTGAAACAATAAAACATGTTATTCACTGGTGGAGAAATAGAAAAAGGTTTAAATGTAAATTGTGTTTCACTTTTTGCAATATTATTATCAAAATTTAACAACCTTAAAACAATGTTTCTTCAGTCACTGCATATGTTGGAACAATCCCCAGTCCCTTGTTAAAAACCTCTAATTCAGCTTTCAATAATAAAGTGGATGAAACATTATGAACAACAGGTATAGAATTTACTTTGGCATGATAAGCCAAAATAGTGCCTACAATGTCCCACCATCTTTTTGCATGTTTACGTCTAGCTCTTCTGATGCTCTTAAAGGGTTTTTCTTTTTAGTCATAAATGACTCACAAACTACTTCAATATCAGTGTCAATATGATCAATAACAGTAAATCTAAATTTAGCTGTGGGATGTGAAATAGCATGTTTATAGAATGCATTGGATACACATTTGTTTCTAACCACTCAAATGTTCAAATGTACGAGACTTGAATTGTCTCAAGGTTTGTCACCCATAAAAAGCAGAGCAGGAACATTCAACTAAATAAATGGCCCAGTCTGAAACACAATTAGCAAAACAACAAATATCAAATACAGTAGAATATTCGCAAATGAAAATTCTTTAATTTTCATGTTTACACGCTGAACAATTTCCACAAGGAAAGCAACCTATCAATGGCATGCCTTCCATAGACAACTTATTATTACCACCCTTATGAATACTTCTTTTTAAATAATTTAAATGATTTCCAATGGTTTTACCCCCTCCTGTAAGTAAATATACACTTCACTGGTAATAACTGTGCCAATTTATTATCTAACAACAATGTCACCCAATGTTTATGAACCAAATCACAGAGTAATCTGGTATTACTATTTATTCCCCCATGGTTTGAATGATATGTGCTAATTGTTTTTTATTGGAGGAGGGTTTAAGTTGTTTTCATATATAAATATGTATAGGGTGTGTGTGTGTGTGTGTGTGTGTGTGTGTGTGTGTGTGTGTGTGTGTGTGTGTGTGTGTGTGAGAGAGAGTTTATTGTTAACCAGCACTAAAGAAGGTTTGTGCTGAAAACAATATGCTGGGGTTTGTTTTTTTAGCAATATTAATTTAAATAAATGTTTTTTTCACTGTTTTTTGTGCTGGCCGTTTTTTCATTAACAGCCATGACTTGCAATTTTATGTGATCAAAAGGCATTATTAGGCCTCAGAGACTGTTTGAAAATGGGACTGCTTTCATTTACTAAGGAAGTCCATCATGTTAGCTTAAAAGACCACTGTTCTAATTTCGCCCAGTCTATTTTATTTACCCATACTGATCTTTCTGAAGGCAAACTAGGCAAACTCCCAGTTGTGTATTCCAGTTGTGTACTCCATGAAGTTAGTCCCAGAGGTCAGGATAGCCCAAAAAGTTTCAGTACCCATGCAGAACAGAGTCAAAGCTGAACTAGATATAAGGTGCAGCAAGGTGTGATTTGTCCAGTTGATGAACCAACTGAATAGGTATCTTCCATAGTGGTAGCTGATAAGAAAAGTGCAGGTGATATCAGAATATGTATTGATCCATGAGATTAGAACAAAGCACTGAAAATACCTCATCATCCAATGCATACAAAGAAGTTGCAGCTCTCGTGCTAAAAGCCACTGTTTTTTTTCTGTCCTAGATGCAGAGAGTTCATTTTGGCAAATTTTGCTAGACTGAAAATATTCATTGCTAACCACTTTCAATATTCTGTTTGGTAGGTACAGATTTTTGGGAATGCGATTTGGGATAAATTCTGCCAGTGAAGTCTTCTAGTGTGCAATGTAGCAAATTTTTTTCTGGGTATCAGTGTGCTGTTACAGTAGATGATATTCTAGTAGGAGGTAATGGTAAAGCTGAGCATGACAGAAACCTCAAGAAAGTTCGGGAAAGAGCACATGAAGTGACTAAAGCTGAATCCTCAGAAGTGCAAATTCAGGCTACGAGAAGTTACTTATGTTGACCATTTGTTTACCATTTCAGGTTTATGACCAGATCCTTCCAAGCAAACAGCAATTCTCGAGATGCCAGCTCCAGACAATGTTCAAGCCAAACAACGTTTTCTTGGCATGGTTAACTATCTATGCAAGTTCATTCTAGACCTGAGCCAACTATCAGCACCACTCAGAGAGCTGATATGCAAAGATGCATCCTGGTCACGGTTACAGCAACACCAGAGAACATTTGATGTCCTCAAACAAAAAATTGCCAGTCTACCAACTCTCAGATACTATGATGTTCACAAACCAGTTACTCTTTCTTGTGATGGTTCGAAATCTGGTCTTGGTGCAATCATTCTTCAAGAGGTTAGACCAGTAGCCTATGTGTCCAGAACTCTGACCAAACTGAAATGCAGTATGCTCAGACAGAGAAAGAACTCTTGGCAATTGTTTTTGCATGTTTGAAGTTCCACGATTATATTTATGGCAAACCCATCCAGATCGAAACTGATCACCATTGACTAGTCACTATTTTGAGAACGCCTATGCAAACAGCTCTTGCATGATTGCAATGTATAATGTTGAAATTGCAGAAGTATAATTTTGGTCTTGTCTACATGAAGGGCAAACTTCTTTGTCCTGCTGGTACTTTGTCCAGATCACCCAGAAGTACCAGTGAACCGCATGAGAATGAGAAAATTGATTTTGAAGTCATGGAAGTAAGAACATTTTCTTCCCCATGTCTTCTGTGAGCTTAGAAGTCATAGAGCTACAGATCCAGTATTTCAGAAGCTCAACCACTTTATCAGTTATGGATGGCCTTCAAAGCAATCTTGATTACCAGTGGAAGTGCAACCTTATTTTCCTTGCAGAGATGAGATTTTGTTTGAAGATGTTATTATCTTGAAAGGTCCAAAAGTGATTGTTCCAAAGTCCTTGCAACAAGAGTATTTTACTATTGTGCATTGTGGCCCCCCAGGAACTGATTCTACCAAAAAAAGGGTGAGAGGGATAGTATTTTGGCCTTCTATGTCACAGGATATCGAGAGAGTACTTTCATTTTGTCCTGTATGCAGTAGTATCAAGCCACATCAACAGAAAGAACCACTTCAGCTAAACCAGATTCCTGAACTACCTTGGTCAAGAGTAGCTACAGACATTTTCAAGTGGAATGGTCAACATTACTTGGTGTTAATAGACTCTCATTCAAATTGGTTCGAGATTGGCCTACTTACTAATCTAGCATCCAGTACTATCATTACTAAGTTAAAGCTTCATTTTGCAGTCCTAGGTAGTCCACACAAAGTTATTTCTGACAATGGTACGCAGTTTACAAGCCAGCAGTTCAAAAGATTTGCTGAACAGTGGGGCTTTACTCATGTTACTAATAGCCCTGAGTACCCACAGTCAAATGCTTTGGTAGATTGTGCAGTTCAAAGTGCAAAACAATAGCTAGAGAAGTCAAAATGAGACAAGAGTGATGTTTTCTTGAATCTCAGAAGTATTCTTCATGATAAACATCTTGGTTCACCTTCACAGAGACTTTTGTAGAGACAAACTAGAACCGCACTATCAATTAGTAGTACATTAATGGTTCTCTGTGTCAAAAGCAACAGATCAATGAAAGCCCATCTCTTAAAGAAGCACTTATCCCAGAAGTCCTATTATGATAACTCCAGCAAACTGCTCAGTCCATTACGAGAAGGGGAGATAGTGAGGATGCAGATGTCCAAAGGTTTTGTTCAGATTGGAGTCATGAAGAGTGTATGTCCAGAGCTGGAATCATTCATTGTTGAATTACAAGGAGGAGAATTTAGACAGAATTGAAAACATTTGGTACCAGAGTCCAAGCCTATATTGCAGTACAAGAAAGACTCTATATCACAGAGTGAATTATCCAGCGTTCCAGTTCCAGAAGACATTCCAGTAAATATCCCTGTTCATAGGTTCATAGGTTCATAGGTTCATACTAGGCTATCTGCCCGAGGGCATTTACAAGCCTAGCCCATAGTTTTGTGGCTTACGCCACCCCTTTAGTATGGGGAACTATACCCATTATTTTGCTGTGCCTCTGTCGAGCAGTGACACTGAGGTAATCCCTGGGGTATATCTGCGATCTCCCATCCATTGGTCAAGATTTCTCTTGAACAAGGCCAGTGAGGTGCTCTGCCTCACATATACCGGGATTTTATTCCACAGCATAGGGAGTCTTTGGGTGATGAATCTATCCCTCCAGCACGTCCTATTAATAGCCGTGTCGAGGTTTAAGTTTCCCGCCCTTGTGGCTCTGACGGATCTAGATTTTTTGAGGTGAAGCATATTCATCAAATCTGGGTTTGACACGGCCTTGTATGTTAGGCAAAGGTCACCTCTGAGCAAGCGGTAAGCGACTGAATAGAGCTGGAGTTCTTTCAGTCGGGCAGCATAGGACAGATGTTTGAGACCCTTTATCTTTTTGGTGAGGAACTTTTGTGGCCTCTCCAGCTGCTGCAAGTGTCGGGTCAGATACATTCCGAATGGGGCATTGTACTCAATCATTGGTCTGATGAGTGATGAGTATAGGGAGACTATGACCTCCCTTGATCTAGATGAGAATCCCTTCATGATAAGGTGGGCAATGTAGAAGGTCTTCCTAACTACTTTAGCTACATGGGTGTCGAATGACAGACTACTATCAACCTGGGTCCCCAGGTCCCTGATAACTTCTTCTGTGCTCAGTGGATTGCCACCTATTTGGTAGCTAGGGGTAACCTTGTTTTTCCCGAAGGGTATGACTATGCATTTTTGGCATTTAACTTTAGGCCATGGCTCTGGCACCAGTTATCCGTTTCTGTGAGACCCTTCTGAAGGATATCTGTGTCAGATGTGTTTTCTACTATGGCCCAGTTTGCAGTCATCTGCAAACTTTGTCAGCCATAACCCTCCTGTGTTTGCTTGTACTTCGGAAAAGTAGATGCCAAACAAGAGTGGGCCCAGGACTGAGCCCTGTGGTACACCACTTGTGACAGGCTTTGAGTCTGACATGGCGCCAGCAACTCTGACCCTGTGGGTTCTGTCACTCAGCCAGTTTGCAACCCATCTTGTGATGTATGGGTTAACATTTAAGCTGATGAGTTTTTCAATGATACCCGAGTGGGGTATTGTATCGAAGGCCTTTGCCAGATCAAGGTAGGCTGTATGGACTGCCTTTCCCTCATCAATGGCTTTGGTGACTGTTTCGAAAAAGTCAACCAAGTTTAGAAGGCATGATCTGCCTTTGACAAAGCCAAACTGGGATGGATCCAAAGTCTGCAAATTCCCTATGTCTTTATTCATGAGGTCCATTATGATCCTCTCCATGGCTTTGCAGATAAGGCTTGTCAAGCTAATGGGCGGTAATTTCCAGGGTCGGTGGAGGCACCGCCTTTGTGAAGTGGGACCACAGTTGCAGTGCGCCACTCCCTGGGTACGTATCCAGAGGTAAGACTATGATTAAACAGCTGTCCTAGCTGTGGGTTTAATTCCTCGTTGAGTTCGTGGAGCACACAGCCGGGGACACCATCAGGTCCCATGGATGCTGTGTTTTTGCTTTGGAGAGAGCAGTTCTCACTTGGGCGTTGGAGATGTTTGGGGGCTGCAATCGCTTGGTATAGATATCTCTCCTTTTGGGGGAGGGGAGAAGTTTGCACTGAACCTGTCAGCCAGTATGTTGGCAATGTCTGTAGGATCAGTAATCTTCACATCATTTTGAACTAGTTCTGAGCATATCTGGGAGTTTCCTCCCAGGTTTCTAACATAGCTAAAGAAGGCCTTATGATTGTCTTTTGAGTCTTTAGCTATTTTTCTCTCAAAATTTGCTTTGGATGATTTTATGAGAGCTCTTAGTTCTTACTTATAGTGATCAAAGGTGTCTTACCTTTTAAGGATTTTGCTCTATCTTGTAGTAGCTTCCTCCTTTTGTTGTAGAGTTTGTTTATGGCTGGGGTCCACCAGACTGGACGCTTGCCTTTGGTACAAAGAGTCTTTGTTTTGCTTGGGATTGCCTTATCCATGCAGTCCTGCAGGTGCTGGTAGAAGGCATTTGTAAGTGATTCAGCGGCTTGAGTACTGTTTTCCGCCGGCTTGGGGGCCTTAAAGGAGACCACACTAGTCTTTAGAAGTGTGAAGTCGGCTTTCGAGAAGTTCTTTACTGTGGTCTTTTTTATTTCAGGTGGGGGTGGGATGAGGACCTCCAGCGAGATTAGTTTGGTGATCTGATCTCACCAGTGAGGGGTATACTTCCGGTGTTGAACATTGTGCTCCCATGTTCGTGATGAGATCAAGTATGTTTTCTCCTCTTGTGGGGATGGTGACTAGTTGTTCCATGGCATTTGAGTTTATGAATTCCAGGAACTTTTGGGCTAGGGTGTTTGGGCTTGAGTAGTGTTCCCAGTCTATATTAGGGTAATTGAAGTCACCTAGTATGATGGTGTTTGGTGATACATTTATCCCCTCTAGTGTTTTCAGGAAGGCCATGTGAGGTTCCTGAGTTTGTGAGGGTGGCCTGTAACATGCTACAATTTGCAGAGCAGTCTTGCCTATGGTTAATTGCACCTGGATGGTCTCCGATGCATCGTGCGTTGCCACCAGTCTTGAGGTGTGGGTGTCCTTGATGAATATGGATACCCCCCCCTCCTTTCTTGGTATTGTCCGGATTTTGGGGCGGAACGCATGATAAGAGGTAAAACCTGATAGTGCTGGGGTGCTCTCAGGAGCCTTGAACCAGGTTTCTGTCACTGCACAGACATCAATGTTCTCCATACTGAGAAGGGCCTCGAGTGCGTGCATTTTGAGATTTAGACTTCTGGCATTGAGCAGCATTACCCTTAGTTTTTTCCTTTTTGTGTTCTAGGGTGGTAGGTTTAGAATTTGAGCCTTGCCTAAAAAGGCACTATGGGGTGGCAAGAGCCTTTGCCAATATCCGAATCCCAGGGTGACAGGTGCAAGCCGTCCCTTGGAAGCAGCGTGGCTTGTCCAGCATGTCATCCCAGGCAGACAGACATTGGATCCCCTTTGAATGACACCAGAGTTTAAGCCAATTGTTAAAGCTGATCATCTTATCTCTGTATTGTGGCATCATTCTTGGTGAAGGTAGGATACTGCTCAAGGTCAGGGTCATACCTGCCTGGGCTACATAATCAGAGAGCTCCTCAATGTCTCTTTTCATGTAGTCCAAGGAGGTGCGTCTCAGGTCGTTTACACCAGCGTGGACAATGACTGAGTCGTATTTGTACCTGCTGTTGAGAGACCTGAGTGCTTGCGTTATGTGGCGGATTCTAGCGCCCGACAGGCAGCTTACTGTGACCTTCTCCTTACTCAGTCTGGTGAGCGGGACGTCAGTGTGTCTGACTATGGAGTCACCAATGACTAGTGTGTCTGGCATTGTGTTTGGCCTTAAGGGCTGTGACTGTTTGACACTCTGACTGTGAGGTCTATGTGTTGCAGGTGTTGTGTTCTGAGGTGGTGGTTGTTTGGGTGTCTGCTTTGGTGGCCTCTGCTGTTTTGGTAGATTTTTGATCAGAGCCGCCGAGTATGTCTTTGTGTGTTTATGTGTATGATTTGAGGTTGTGATGGTACTATGTGAGACTGGGTCTATAGTATGTGTGGTAACCTTCTCCTCCTGACTGGTCTTGCCAGTCCTATGTTGAGAGAGCTCAGCCTCCAGTTTGGCCGTATAGTTGCATCTCTCACATGTATTTGTGTTTTGTGGGAGGAGGAGAGGGTTGTCTGTGTACATGAGGCAATTGTAACATTGCCTCAATATTCCCAGGTTCACCAGCTGAGCAGGAGAGGACACTAGCAACCGATCCCTCGACATGCTAGAAGGACTAGACAAAAAAACTTTAAAAGAGATTCCGGGGGACGTGGGTGACCGAGAAATGGGGGTTTGTCTTTTTGGGGTGCTATCTATAAGAGTGCCGTATCAAGGTAATAAGTACTGTAGGAGCAAGTGCTAGGTTTAACAGATAGACAAAAGTCTACTTCGAGTCAAGTAGAGATGATCTTTTTAGGTATTAGAGAAAGTGCTAGTAACAGGGATGCTTAAAGGTAAGATTGAAAAGAATGCACTCTGCAGTGTGCACTAGAGAAGTTAGATATGAAAGTAGGTAACTTGAGTTTTACCTGTTTAAAAGTTAAGGTTTAGTGGAGAGTTACTATTTTTAAAACAGCAAGATGGACTGAAAGGGGTGGTTACTTTTGTATTTTGGTACTATGAAATACTGTAGGATGGCCAATAAATTTAAATAATTGAAGCGGTGGGATTTCAAAAGTGATGGTTTTGTGATTACTCACATAAGCCAGTGAAAGTAGAGAGAAATGAGATATATGGTCAGATTAACATAAGAGGCGGGCAACTAGAAAGACAGTGGTATTTAACAAGACAACTTAAATGGGTGGGAGGGAGGGTAAAAATTCTGCCTGACTCAGAACAGAGAGAGCTGTGGTCTCTTTTGAAGTTTTAATATGCTGTTAAAACAGAATGCAAGCAAAACACAAGGTAAAGAAAACAAACTACAGTATTCAAAATATAGAAAGGCAATACAGAAATACAAAAAATAACAGCAAACTAACCTTTCCTTCACAGCAAAGTGTAGCAGAGTCTGGATGAGCCTTTCTGAGAAAAATCCCAAAACTCCTGAAGCAAGTTGTTCACCAATGGTTGCCCCTGTTAGTAAAGCCAGTTCTAATTGCTATATCACTAGATCAGGTTGCATTTCCAGACCATGTTCCAGATACATGGCAACTTAGACATGAATGTTGTGTTTATTTCTTATTGTCTGTTCAAATGCATGATCTGATGTTATCCAAGCCATCATTCATCACCATAGGGCTTAGGATCTGATATCGGATCTGAGCAGACAGATCTGTATTGCCATGTTTCCTATGCAGATGTGATTCCTTGGCTCTGGCTAAGGTAAGTGCTTCATCCTATTTTCTTATAGTTTTAGCATAGTTGTTAGTGTAGTTTTTAGTGTTGTTAGTAGGGGGGAGATGTTTCATTGACTGATGCCACCCTTGAGGCAGGGGGGGTTCTGCAAAATCAAGGCTTCAGGAAACCCTTCTCTGAGCAGCTCTATCAGTGGTCCTGAAGGGTTGCCCAGCGCATAGTCAGGGGGGAGCATTTCCCTACACCAAGTAGCCAGGACAAATATCACTTCTGAAAAAGTGGGTGTTAAATATAATTTCCAGGGGCTATTTCATTCCCTTTTCGAAACCCCCTCCAGTAAGACGTTACCTCCCTGATGTTCCACCCAATCAGAGGGAGTTGGTCTTCAAAGACGTTCAACAACTTGAAAAGAGCCATCCAAGAGGTTCCAGCAGGATAAAGAGGATCCAGTACTTATTACTGCTTCTTTTTAGTGTCAAAAAAGACAGGGGACCTACGTCCTATTTTGATCTCAGTGAGCTCAATCTTTCAGTCAAGAAGTCAAATTCTGGATGGTCACTGCTCAGTTATTCTCCCCTCTTACTCAAGGATGATTGCATGTGATCTGTAGATCTCCAGGATGCCTACTCTCACATCAAGATAGACAGGCATTCCAGGAGACATCTTCACTTCTGGCTAAGGGCCAATCATTACCAGGTCAGAGCCCTTCCCTTTGGTCTCACTACAGCCCCCTGGGTGTTTACCAAATGTATGGCAGTGATAGTGGCTCACCTGGAACTGCAGGGGTTTCAGGTCTTTCTGTACCTCGACGATTGGCTCTGCACGGCACCTTCGAGGCATCGACTGCTACAAACAATTCATTATGTTCTTCTCCTCTTCCATCAGTTGGGGATCACCATCAACCTTGCAAATCCAGTCTGATTCCCACACAAAAGTTAGAATTCATAGGTGTTCAGTTAGACTCCATTTCAGAGATTGCAGCATTACCACTGCACAGGGTTCAGATGATACAGGAACAAGTCACACAGATCTTAGACCTGTTGCGTCTACTGGTTTACCTGGTTCTTCGAGCCCCCGGATCCATGGCCTCGGCCATTCATCTCATTCTTCTGGCCAGATATCACATGAGAGTGTTGCAGTGGACCTTTGCAGTTCAATGGTCGGCTCTGTTTCATCCCCTGTACATGACCATAAAACAGATGCTTCAATCTCAGGATGTTACTCTAGGCAGGCCCTTTTTCCTCTCCCTCTGCCACAGTGACAATGGAAGCTTCCCTGCTGAGGTGGGGGGGGGCCATTTTCAGGGGAAGACTGTCCAAGGCACGTGGTCCCCAGCAGAGGCCAAGTTGTACATAAATGACCTAGAAATGAGAGCAGTTCTTCTATCACTGCAAGCCTTTCAGGACTGCTTCCCTTGAGGGACAATTGCAATTCAGACAGACAACACGGCTATAGCCTTGTAAGTCAACAAACAGGGGAACATGTTCTTACCTGTTGTGCAGAGAAGCCATGAGAGTGTGGGAATGAGTGATGTCCTCTGGACGCTTCCTTGTTGCAATGCACATACTCAGGGATTCCAACGTGTTGGCTGACAAACAGATACCAATACGAACTCAAAAACCAGGAGAACCAGCACTCAGACACCAGCCACAAGTCAAGAAGAATTGATTTATTTCATGTTAAGCGCTTTCTTCCCTTGGTAGTGACTTCTTCATAACAATTAATACAAGAAAAACCCAGCCCTTATATAGTCATATAATTTGTTAAAGTGCTAGTTGCACAATAACCTTACTTACAATAACAACAACAACACAAGCATATATGTTTAAATTATGTTTTAAAATTGAGTTCATTTTAAAAAATTCTATTTAATAATTAAAATATCTGTTTATTAAATTACTTAAAAACTTTAGTGCATTAAAATATAAAAACTACATACAAATTACTCAACAAATTAACAACTGCCTGCATTGAAACCCATACAAACATGCCCATTTACCCCATAATTTGCTTTAATTTCAAAATACAGGCTATGTTCGTTGTTTCATTTAAGCCTGGAGGCTCTATTGCATCTAGTTTTAGTTGCCACCTCAATTCCTTAAAATCTAAATGCAATTCAACTATTTTCCCTTGGGAATCCATTACAGATTGGTCAACAACTAAAAATTTGAAATTATGGTCATTATGCTCTTTAATATGTCTGTATAATGCATTTGTAACTTTTGCTTTCTTTATACCATAGACATGTTCACTAATCCAGTTCTTAAAAAGCCGTCTTGCCAATATAAAAGGCCAGACATTTTTGACACTTGGCCAAATAGACTATATTAGAGCTGTTACAAATATAATGTCCATTAATACAAATGTGGCCATTAACCTTAAACTTATCTTTAGTATCAAATACAAATTTACAATAATTGCACCTCCCACACTTAAAATTACCCACGGGTCTCTTTGTGGATCTACTACTCTCCCATACATTATTTTCGAATTTTTTTTTAATGCTCTGTCTTTCCTATATACTATTTTTAAGGGGAGTTTACCAACCTTTTGCCCTATATTTGCATCAAAATTCAATATGTCTCAATATTTGAGAATAACCTCTGTAATCCTACTGGCATCTAAGTTGTATGTAGTGATAAAACACAACTCATAACTTTCATGGACCGGCTTGTTCCTTCTAATCAACTCATGTTGTTCAACAATTCGTTCCACAGTTGGTAATTCAACCACTTCTCCTATAACCCTTAATATAGGTTTGTATACCCCCTCCTTGCACTTCCCCACCACCTCCTTGGATATTTTATCCAAGAATTCTACAGGGTATCCTCTTTTGGAAAACATATCACAAATATTACCTGCATTTTCTAAAAACTCACACTCTCAGCTAACCACTCTGGCTGCTCAGACCATCTGCCCTTTTACTATGGACTTCTTTTGATGAACCGGGTGCCAACTGTTAAACTCCAAATATGAGTTTGAAAAAGTAGGTTTCCGATAAATCTTAGAATATATTTTACAAGCACTGTTGTCGAGGGGTAAATCTGCATCTGAATAAGATATCGTTTCATTGAGCTTGTGTTGTTGTTGTTGTTATTGTAAGTAAGGTTATTGTGCAACTAGCGCTTTAACAAATAGTTTTTCAACCAATTAATTATATGACATCAAATTGTACCATGGGTATATAAGGGCTGGGTTTTTCTTGTATTAATTGTTCTGAAGAAGTCCCTACCAAGGGAAGAAAGCGCTTAACGTGAAATAAATCAATTCTTCTTGACTTGTGGCTGGTGTTCGAGTGCTGGTTCTACTGGTTTTTGACAGGCTCAGCAGACTGATCTTGAGTCCTCACGAGTGGTCCCTCAATCCTGCAGTGACGAATCAAATTTTTGACCATTAGGGTCAGCTGTACTGAGACCTCTTTGCCTCCCCAGCCAACCACAAATGCAGCACGTACTTTGCCCTGATCCTCCTTCTGGGGGAGTCACAGAGGAATGCCCTAGTCCACGATTGGCCTCTGGGTCTCCTATACACCTATCCTCCTGTTCCTTTAATTCCCAAGATTCTGCAGAAAGGGCAACACCTGAGGACATCCATATCCTTGTTGCCCCTTTCTGGCCTCATCTACCTTGGTTCCCCTTCATCAGGTCCCATCCATCAGGGCTTCTTCTCCCAAACTTTTGGACCCTTCATGTAACTGCATGGTTTCTCTAGTTCCCAGTGATTATAAAACATTCCAAGCTAGCATCTCCCATTAAACATATCATTCTAGCCTATTAAACAGCAAAGATGTGGTAAAAGTGCCCAAAACGTAACTAGTAATCCAAAATTAGGCACCGAAGACCAGCAGTTCCAACACACAAGTTATTTAATGTCCAAACACAGCAAAAGGAACACACATCCACAAATAACATTTAATGACAAACAACATGTGGATTTGTGTTCCTTTTGCTGTGTTTGAACATTAAATTACTTGGTGTGTTGGAACTGCTGGTCTCCAGTGCCTAATTTTGGATATCATTCTAGCCTCCAAGAAGCCTTCTGCTAGAAAGGTTTATAGTGGTAAGTGGAAAAGATTCTCTATCTGGGCCAGGAGCAGGAATCTGGATCCCTTTTCTGCTTTAGCTTCAGACATACTTTTGTTCTTGTTCTCCCTTTTCCAGGTGGGAGCAAGTTTCTCTACAATCAAGCTTCAGTTGGCGGCTATTTCTAACTTTCACAAGAATTCTGAGTCTACTTTTCATCTAGGCTTTGTAAAGCGTTTATGAAAGGGGTCTTCCTGCTTAGGCCACTGATTAACTCATTAACCCAGAGTACCTTCTCATGGACCCTGTGTGCTTAAACCCGAGCGCGCCATAAAAAGGTACAAATTGTAAACCACTTACTGCAGAGTTGTACTTCACCTTACTGTAAAACAAGCTGAAATCATAACTGAGTGTGTAATTTACCTTCTGCAGTTATGACTCAGTGTGTTTTTACATTAAGGTCATATTAAAATTCTATTAGAAAATCCGGTTGCTAAGTTCCCGATAAAGCAAGTGGTGGCAGCCAATCGGATTCTTGCAATCCAAGCCACCACTTGCATAACACCTCCACCCCCAAACTAAATTTCTTTTGTTTTTCTCCAAATAAAAAGAGGGTCCAGCAGCAGGTATTTCTTTTCTTTTTGCAAAGAATTCACCTGCTACTGGATCCTCTATTTTATTTTCGGCACTGAAGGATTTTATGGATTGCACTACAGTTTGTGTTCAGTTTGGCCTTTTTTTGTGTTTCCCCCGGTAAGCTTTTACATTTTTTTCCCTTCCCATGCCCGTGTGTCCTTGTTGTGTGCATCGGAAACTGAGCAGAAGCGGTCGGAATTATATACCATACCACTGTTGGTTGAGTCCAACCAAAAAAATTAGGAATAAGGGGGGGAATATTGGTAATTGTTCACAGGAAGCAGTTGTCCCTCAAGATCATGTGCGCACTTTAGTTACGTAGTCTACCACTGTAAAGTAGTGCATCAAAAAATAAAATAATCCACTTTTAACGAACTGCTACAGACTTTTGATCTTTAGGTTTACAATGTCTAGGCGGTCTGCTTTAATATACTATATAACCACGTTGCTATTATTCTGAAAGAGTTTTCCTTACAGTTTATGTTCAATATTAATAAAAGATGTAGAGGGAAAACACCAAGTATTTTAAATCAAACATTCTTATAACAGGTCCAACAAGTTATAGTGGAAAAAAATATTTTCTTCTTTAATTCACCAGTCAGACCAACAAATTTCCACCACATCTCAAGTGCGGTTAGCCGCTACTCATTCAAAAAGGGAATAATATGTCTTATTAAAACAATACAGCAGTGCTGGATGTGACATTTTTGAAGTTACTTAGTTTTATTTAAATGACAGACATAACACATAAGTGTATAAATGTGTGGTTTTGTGTGTGTGTGTGTGTGTGTGTGTGTGTGTGTGTGTGTGTGTGTGTGTGTAGCTTAAGATACAGAATAAAACAGACAATGATATCTACCACTGTAAAGTAGTGCATCAATAAATAAAATAATCCACTTTTAACGTCCTGCTACATGTTTCTTTCAGACTATGAAACAAGGCAAATCCTTCCACTAACCCCGGTAGGTCAATATGCCATTAGGGACATAATTATTAGCATCCAAGGTTGTGCATCAGCTACATATACATTGAAAAGAATAAGTATTTGACTGCATAGTTTCACCAGTACTATCTAAGCTGGAGCAGAACCCACCAAAAACGTCCTGCTACAGGTTTTGGATCTTTACATTTACGATGTCTGCACGGTCTTCTTTAATATCTTCTGGATACTGGATTATTTACTAGATAAGCACGTTGCTATTATTTTGAAAGAGTTTTCCTTGCAGTTTATGTTCGATATTAATAAAAGAGGGAAAAGACCCAGTAATTTGAAATCAAACATTCTTATAAATGTGTATAACCCATCCAACAAGCTATAGTGGAATATATGGATTGTCAATTTCTTAGTCAGGAATTTTCGTTTTGCATGTACGTTACAGAAATCAGTCATGATTATTTGATAGTAGAAGATGAGTTTTACTAATTGCGCCTTGTGTGAGGGAGAATTGCAGGGGCGGCTCGTGCTATCAGACTGCCGGACTGCAGCCCTCCCACCTAGAAAAAAACAAAAGAAAAATCTGTAAAACAAAAACAGAAGAAAAAAAAATTCACAAGTCCCAACTCCTCTGCGCATATACACAAGAGAACTCAGACTGCCTTTATCAGCAGTCCGGATATGGACAAAGAGGTACCCAGCAATCATTGCTGTGAGATACCAGGAATCTGTGCGGTGACGACTGCACAGAACAGAGGAGCTCCGGACTGCTTCAGCTGCAGGCAGAACCAATGAGGAGGACTGAGCTGCTCTCACGGGACTTTCATTGTGTGGGCTTCATTCATGGATTACTGCTGGACAAAGGCTTCAGGAAGGTGTTCGGTCGCTGTTTGGATTTAGATTGTGGGCTTGCTTCATGAAACCGGGTAGGTGTTCGTTTGTTTTTTTGCTGGTAGGTGAAGGCTTTATATCGCTGGCTGGATTTTGAGCTTTTATACTGCTGGACGAAGTGTGTGTGTGTGTGTGTGTGTGTAATGCCCCAGTTACTATATAGTGGTGGCTAGAGAGAACAAATGGTGGTGGGTAGAGATACTCAGGCTTGAACCCTGTACCTTGGATGCAGGTGGCAAGGACCCGAATTCCCTATCCACCACCATTTCTAAAATAAATTGCAGATTTTTTGCCTCATATTTGTTCTGTTCCTCATAAAATCTGTGGTTTCTGTATCAGTATCTACATTTTTCCTTGCAAAGTCTGTAGTGCAGTGATGCACGGGTAGCATTGCTGCCTAACAGCTACAGGTTTTCTGGTTTGATTCTTGGCTGGGGTGCCTTCTGTGTGGTGTCTGCATGTCCTCCCATCTTACAAAGATGTGTCTGGCATTTTTTCCTGCTCTGCTGAAAATGGTCTTTTGTTCCAAGTCAGACTAGTTTCCTGGTTAAATGTTTAAAAATAACAGGCATTTGAATTTCAGACTTCATATTCTTCAGAAAGTACATGGTAACACACAACTGTTTATTCTAGCAGTTGTCTAAGTTTATAATATAGATATTTGAAATTTGTCCCTATTTTTGGGACTGTATTCCCCCATTATTGGCTTCATCCAGGTATTTTGTGCTAAGGTTGAGAGTTATCTACGGTGAGAACTGAATTCATTGAATGTTTGGGGGCTGTATTCCCCCCATTACTGGCTTTGTCCACATGTTTTTTTGCTAAGAGGTTGAGAGCTATAGTGAGAACTGAATTCACTGAATATGTCTGGGGGCTGCATTCCCCCATTATTGGCTTTGTTCAGGTGTTTTGTGCTAAGAGGTTGACAGCTATGGTGAGAACTGAATTCATTAAATGGTAGCCATTTAAGTTTGTCTTCCTGTATTTCACAAAACAGCTGATTTGGCATAGTGGTATGTTTTTTTGACTGTTTTACACAGGGTCCCCTGGGTTAAAGACATGGCAGTGAAATGTATGGTAGCAACACAGCATTTTATTCTAGCAACTTTCCAACATTATACAAGCAATGTTTAAAATGTGTCCCTGTTTTTGGGCTTTTGCCCCCCCCCAATAAATGTCAGCTTTTTCCAGATTTCTTGTGCTGCAAAGTTCAGAGATACAACTGCGTGTCGAGTAGATTTTACAAGGAGCTGAGAGCTGCAGGGGAACAAAACTTTAGTGCTGCTTATTCTGAGTCTGCTTGCATTGTTAATAGCACAACAGGTAGTGTACTTGCTTTTGATGCAGAAGTCTGTGGCTTCTACTCCCACAGTAGATAGATGCATTGCTGATACTGTACTGTATTGTAAAGTGGGTGGATGTTGCAGTCCTTTTTGGCAAAGATACCTAGAGTAGTAACTATTCCCCTGGACCTAGACTTTATTCCCCTGGACCTAGACTTTATTCCCCTGGAGTCCGGAAAGTACAGGTACAGTCCTGCCCTTCCTGCCCGGCTGCATCTTCTTTTCAATTGATAGCCCCCAAGCCAACTGCTCACCGCGTGGCACCCAGGCTACTACCGCCGAACTGAAGAACCCCCTCCATGTGCGAATGCACAGACCAGCGTGCAACTACAACTTGGAAATAGAACTGTAACACCCAAAGTAATTTAGGATAGCCCCCAAGCCAACTGCTCACCGCGTGGCACCCAGGCTACTACCGCTGAACTGAAAACCCCCCTCCATGTGCGAATGCACAGACCAGCGTGCAACTACAACTTGGAAATAGAACTGTAACACCCAAAGTAATTTAGGGTAAATCCTAGTTCCTAGCTTAACTGTGCAATCTTGAAGCGCTCCGTTGGCAGGAAACAGACTGTACCTTCCCCAGACATTAGGCTTAAACTCTGTTTCACCAAGATTTATTTCCAGTAAAACAGTAAGCATTCACCCCTAAAATTGACTGTTGAACCTAAAACCAATTACCTCTAAGACCCAGGGATTCTCCTGTGGTGTAATCTCTGACGTCAAAAAAGTTATATTAAACTCTAGAAGATTTCGCCATTTTCACTTTATTCCCCTGGAGTCCGGAAAGTACAGGTACAGTCCTGCCCTTCCTGCCCGGCTGCATCTTCTTTTCAATTGGTATGTACTGATCTACTTTATAAGAAAACACTGTAAATCTGTTATCTTCTGTATGGTATTGTAGTGTTCTGTATAGCGTGACTGCTGCTCTAACTTCCAGGACATGCGGTTGGGCCGTATGTAATGTCGGCGTTGTTGGCGTCATTTTAATATCAAACTAACTGTTACTAATGCAGAACAAAAAGCTCATTCTGATTTTGTTCAGCCAGTTCACTAGAGATTGTTAGCGAAATTGACCACTCGATAATTACGCTGTAGAATCTAAATCTATTGTTGGCGTTTGGTGTTGTTGCTAGCTTTCTTATCCAGTCGTAGTGATATTAACAAGTAGAATAGCCTAAATAACATTACATGACAATGCATTAGTTATTCACCATCTCAGCTACTGCTCATTTACTTTGTTCTAATGTGTAAATCAAGAACAGTTTTTAAAAAACTACTGCTACTGTAACCACTGTTTATTTATAGGAGCTACTGCTTAGTCTATCATTGAACCATCTAGCTTGAATGTGGTTAGTCCAACTTAAACAAGGTTATTCTAGTGTTCGTTTAAAGTTTATTGTGCTGTTTCCTAATGAAAGAGGTGCTTTGCTAAGAATTTACAATGTCTGAATCTCACTAACTACATAACCCCATTTACAAGATATTAAACTACTGTCTCTCTCACTATCCTATCTCAGATAGCCCCCAAGCCAACTGCTCACCGCGTGGCACCCAGGCTACTACCGCCGAACTGAAGAACCCCCTCCATGTGCGAATACACAGACCAGCGTGCAACTACAACTTGGAAATAGAACTGTAACACCCAAAGTAATTTAGGGTAAATCCTAGTTCCTAGCTTAACTGTGCAATCTTGAAGCGCTCCGTTGGCAGGAAACAGACTGTACCTTCCCCAGACATTAGGCTTAAACTCTGTTTCACCAAGATTTATTTCCAGTAAAACAGTAAGCATTCACCCCTAAAATTGACTGTTGAACCTAAAACCAATTACCTCTAAGACCCAGGGATTCTCCTGCCGTGTAATCCCCGCTCCGCTTCGCCCTCGCTTCGCTCAGGCTCGCTCCGCGCCCCACCCTGCCCCCTTATCCCACCCGCCCCCACTACCTCTACATTTATCTAGTCCCTAAGTCCATCCCACTTGTCACCCACCAATCCCAACTCTTCCTCACTTGGACACTTCTCCCTCCCACTTTTTTGACTTTCTATATCCCTCCCACTTTCAGGCCTTGTACATTCTAAGGTTACTCTCCTAGTCCTCCCCCCATCTACCTCTCTCTATCTCCTCCCCCTCTCTAACCCTTCCCATCCACTCAATTCTAGTACACTCTCCAAGGCTTGGACATTTCTCCTTCCCACTTTCCTGACTTTCTATATCCCTCCCTCTTTTTCTGACTTCTTATATTTTAAGGTTAATCTCCTAGTCCTCCCCCCCCCATCTACCTCTCTCTATTCTCCTCCCCCTCTCTAATCCTGCCCACCCACTCTATTCTAGGACATTCTCCCAAGCCTCACACTCATTAGCCTCTCACTATACCATGGATAAAAACTCTTTCTCTATTATCCCCATCATAGCAATTCTCCTTCTCACTCCATATCTACTAACCAGATATGAAACTCAAGCCCTCTCAGGAGTTCACCTCCCTGTACTCAAACCATCCCTCCAATCCCATCTCTCCCTCTCCCCATTCTAACAACAACACAGGCTCCAAGATAATCCATCTTATTCTCTGCCACCCCAAAGCAACCACAACTAAAGCTAATCTTAAATTACTATTTAAGCTCCAAAAACTACTAGAGCATCTGAAAACATGTATTATAAAAGATGGCGATATCCACCCCAACCCAGGTCCTAACACTGTCCCATGCTCCAGCTCCCTGATATCTGCCAGAAACCCCACTAGCTCCCTCCTTATGTTCCACCTTAATCTTAGAAGCATCAATAATAAGGTGCATAACCTACATGCTCTACTAGCTACCCATTCCCCTGACATCCTGTGCCTATCGGAAACATGGCTTAAACCGAGCACTAAGGATGAGGAAATTATTCCACCCGGATATAATATTTTTAGGGCTGATCGGACAACTAGAAAGTGCGGGGGTATAGCTATCATGTTTAAGAACTCACTTAATATCATAAGGAACCCGCTCCAACCTCCTAAAGTCTCCAACTTAGAACTGATTACCCTAAAACTATTCCTAAACAAACAAAAAAGTATCAATCTTGTCGTAATTTATATACCTCCAGGCAAGAACTTAGAAAACCTCGAGCTAACTCTCTGGTTTGCCAACAACTATCCACAAGAAACCATCATACTAGGAGACGTCAATATTGACTGGTTCCTCTACTCTGAGCAGACAAATCCACATCCTATCAACCTACATGGTTTCTCCCAAAATATTCTATCCCCTACTAGAATTGGAAATGCTCAGCAAAAGGATAGTATCATTGACTGGATTCTGACTAATAAGAGCACTAACAGCTATACCACAGGGACCCTCCCCAATGACCTTAGTGACCACCTCATTACCTTTATCAGTAAAAATAAATGTCCACCTACTAACCCCACCCCAAATAGACTGGTCAGGAATAAGAAGAATTTTGTTCCAGACAAATTTCTTGCTGAACTCAAATCTTGTAACTGGTCAGTCCTAAAAACTTTGCCCCTTGATGAGAGTGTGTCATACTTTAATGATACATTCCTCAAGATACTCGACTCCCATGCTCCAAAGCGACTAATCAGGACCAAGGAACGCATCGCACCTTGGCTAACAAGTGATACCAAAACTAAAATTAAACTCCGAGACCAAGCCTGGAACAAATGGAGAGCTTCCAAAACCCCCTTAGACCGTACCAAGTATCAACAGCTTAGAAACTCAACAAAAGCAGCCATTACTACAGACAAAAAACAATATTTCTGTCACCTCCAGGATAAACATCAGCATAACCCTAAGAAATTTTGGTCTGGATTTAATAACCTCCTTCATCCAGGCAAATCTACCACCCCCACCCCTGAGAAATATATAGGTCAAAATCCAGAAGTAATAGCCAATGCCTTTAACTCTTTTTTTACTGAGACCATTCAGTCACTAGCCAGTCAGCTCACCTCAGCTCCCTCACCTGTAACATTAACTAAAGACCCTGCACACCCCTTTAACCTTCAACCAACATCCACCTCCTATATTCGTAAGCTTTTGAAAAAACTAAAACCAACAACCCTAGCAGGTGACCAACTCCCAGCTGAATACCTACAAATTGCATCTGATGTCATAGCATATCCCGTATCAATCCTAATCAACAGAACCATAACTGAAGCTATCATTCCCACCATACGGAAAATCTCTTATATCATCCCTCTCCACAAAGGCGGGACCTCCACGGACACATCTAATTACAGACCCATTGCAATTCTGTCTCCACTAGCCAAAATTATGGAACGATGTGTTCACAAACAACTTACAAATCACCTTACCCTGAACAGTCTCTTGTCCAATACCCAGCACGGTTTTCGCCCCCATCATAGCACAACCACTGCTCTTCTCTCCTTTGTTGACTCAGTCAACAACAACCGTAACAATAAATTAATATCCTCTGCGCTCTTTCTTGACCTATCGAAAGCCTTCGATATGGTCAATCACCAGCAGCTGCTCCATACCCTGTAAACCCTACAGCTAAACAAATCAACCATAAGTTGGTTTAAAGCTTACCTCTCTGGAAGAAAACAAGCCGTTCAGTGGAAAAGCAAGTTGTCGGACCTACTCCCCAATAACATAGGTGTTCCCCAGGGCTCTATACTTGGTCCCCTTCTCTTCTCGGTCTTTATTAATGATCTTCACTCAGTCATACCCAAAGCCACCTGCATTCAATATGCAGACGACTCCACCCTGATCTGCTCTGAAGTCTCTCTCACAAAACTCCAAGCCACAACCCAGAAATGCTTTACTATTGTAGAGAAATGGTTCTCCGAATTAAAACTCTTACTTAATCCTTCTAAAACTAAGCTACTGTTATTTTTCCCCACTGCAACTACCGCTCAAGGTAAAGAACCACTAAATGCCAATAACCCAACCTTCCAAGTGTCTTCTACCAATGGTACCATTATAGAACCAGTCTCCAACACCAAACTACTAGGTGTGACCATTGACCACAAACTAAAATTCGACACACATGTCAGCCTGACCATCAAGTCTGTAAACAAGAAACTCGGGTCCATGTATAGAATAAAGAACTTCTTAACCCCACACACCAAACTAACAATCGCACGCACCCACCTACTTTCCACCCTCCTATATGCCTCCCCGATACTCTCATTTCTCAACAAGAGTGAGCTCAATAAACTTTCCACAGCCTATAACCATATAGCCAGATTCATAACGGGAATGCCTTATCAAACCCATCACTGCCTAAACCTAAAATCACTTGACTGGCTTGAACTGCCCAATATACTCAAACTCAACCAACTTGCTGAGGCATTCAAAATAATGAATCAACCTGACAAAACCCCCTCATTGAGCAAAATACTTACCCCCTACTCCAACCTCAATTGCCTCCGATCATCTAAAAGCCTCTTAGTGCAAACCATTAAATCTAACAACTCGGGAGGCGACGCTCTCTATGCTAATTCCATTGGAAAACTCTGGAACTCCCTTCCAAGCAAACTAAGACTCTCGACCTCTCTAAATCAATTCAAAAATCACCTTAAAGAATTCCTTAAGTCCCACTGGCTATGCTCCTGTACTAAACCAGACTAGCACCAAACGTCCAACACCTCCTAGCCTCCTACCATCCCAAAATCTTTCTCTGTCCCAGAAGGAAGCACTTTGTACACTTCTTAGATTAACTACAGAAGCCACTACTGGTTTCCTAATGGAACTGAAGTCAATTTGTGTTTAAGTCTATATATTACTAATATGTTCACTTGCATGCACCTCTAGGCAACAGAATGATAACCATTTGTTTATATATCTTATGTGTATAATATTTACCTTTGTCTGTATATGATATGCACCTTCTTTGTATATGAGATGTACCTTTAATTACCTCTGGAGCTTTTCTCCCCGGGCCTCTACTGAAAAAGGACATGTATCCAGCTAGACTAGCCCGGTCAACAAATGTAAAATAAATAAATAAAATAAAATAAAACTATGAACCTGTTATCAGTTTGCCATACATTCCCTATTGCAATATTACTAGCTTATCATTTTTTTAATGCATGCAACACAGGCAATTTATTCCTCAAGGGCAACAGACACTTTATTTGTAGATGAATAAACAATGACATATAAAGTTGTTTGCTAGCAGCAACCTCTTCATTGTTACAGATTTCTTTAATGTGGAATTATTTAGATGACTTTTACTACTTCAGAGATTGTGCATATTTACTGATACTGGTGGACTGTAGAAGGTTGAATAGACTTTTATGATGGAAATGTTCTGAATTGGATAGTTTTGTCATTGGTGCATGCATTTTGTTTCATTGTTTACTGGAAAAATGTTCAAAACAATAAATGTAAAATGCTGTCTAACAACTGTACTGTATTGTACAAGGAATATAATTTAGTACAATCAGGAAGGTGTATCAAAGAGCACATGTATGTTTCATGTGTAAGGGGCCTATGATTTGAAAACAGCCCAAAGTTAATCTTTATCTGTCACTGGCAAAATGTATTTTCTTTGAATATGGGTTTCAATGCTGTTTCATTGAATGTGAGTTTCAAGAGCAGAGAAGTTTTAATACTAAGCCTGTTTTCATTGTGAGACTGCATTGCTTTGTTTAGCAGATGTCTTAGTGTTTGTGCTGTAAAATGCAAAATAAAACTTTAAAATGAAATCCAAATCATCACAGAAGTAAAGCAGTACGCACATTAGTGTTTATGGTAAATGGAGTGAAATAGCCAAATAATGGATCATTGGAATGGCTGCAGGGGGGAGGGCTCCATTCGACCATGAATTTGTGAGGGGGAAGGGTGGCAAACTCAGACAGCCCCAGCTGAACTATACCTCCCAACTGTCCAGATTTTCACAGAATTAATAGATTTTTGCTTCTTATTTTGGTTTGTTCCTCATAAAATTTGGTTTTCTGGAAAATCATTTAGGAATTAAGTCACTATATAATGACACACTGAGTTTCAGACTTCATAACCTTCAGAAAAATGCATGCGAAAGTAAGACCTGTTATTCTATCAACTGTCTTAGTTTATACAGGAGCAATTTTTAGTACTGTTTATATGTTCCCCCAATATATTTGGCCTTGTTCAGATTTACTGCATTAACAGATTGAGAGGTACATGCAAATAAATTGCTTTATAGAATTAGGCATAGCCAAACCTCTCAACTGTCCCCGAATTTGGCTCAAAATGTTGCTCTTCCCCTAAAAATCCCGCCGCAAAATAGCAATTTTGGAAGAAAACATGGAGGGTTTACAATTAAGAAATAACTGTAATAATCAGAGCTATAGATTACTTTTATTTGAGAAATGCATGTAGATTCTTTTATTTTGTCAGCTGCTCAAGATAGCAGTACTAATAGTAAAAAAGTGTCCCTTCTTTGACAGGTTCCCAGCTGTATTGTGTGGCTATTTTATATTTTTGCATCACATTTTACGTCCATTTTTCATAAAATTGTGGGTTTTTTTGGCAAATTAGTGGTAAATCATTAAAGACTGAAGTTAGAAAATAATGAGACATTTGAGTTTCAGATTTCATATCCTTCAGAAAATTCATACCAATGCAAGACCTACTATTCTATTATCTTTCTAAGTTTATAAGAGCAATATTCAAAAATTGCCCTTATTTTTGGGCCTTTGTCCCACTTCTATGTATGGCTTTGTCCAGATTTCTTGCTCTGAGGTTGAGAGGTATGACAAATGTGTCAGGGCCATCACAGTCAGCCAGAGACATTTCAAATTGTGACATACTTGTTGCACCCCACTCCCCCATGTAGTGACTCTGGATGTGTCCATGCAAGGCAAGGAGCAGTTATGCAGTGTAAATGTGCAGGGTATCCCCCATCTAAGGTAGACACAAGTACTACAGCGGCTTTTCATCTGTTCTTGATTTTGCAGAATGGTCTGGTTTCTGTCATATTTTTCTACTGTTGATTTATGCTTATTACTGAGAAAGTGCCTGTTGCTCTGTGTTTTAAGTAGCAATGCTTTAATGACCATCAGGTAAGCTTGTCTGAGATCATAACATGCAAGTAAGCTTTAATAAGCATACTGTTAAAGAACTGCCAACATTGAAAGCCTTTCTGTTGTTGCCATGCGGAGAATACTTAACTAGATAATGTATAAGCGTTGAGTATTGAAATGCATATGACAGTATTTGTAACAAAGGACAGGATTACATTATTTTAAGAAGCTCATTACACTTGTTGGAGACTTCCAATGATCTCTGAGGGCTTTACCCGTAAACTAAACAGAATGCCATTCATGTGTGGTCCATAGCCTGTACAGTAATCCTTTAAGCAATGTATCTTGAGCTTGTTTCATGTTTGCTTTTCATTTTTTACTTAGATCATGTTTTCCCCATGAAACAAGTAGATAGTTGTTAGGCAGCAGGTCTTTTTTGGATAAGAAACATTTTTACAAGTGGGGGCATCACAGAGATTGCTACTTTCAGCATGTTACTTGGTACTTTAATACAGCTGAATATAAATTATAATTAGAACTGCAGTGCAAGAAGAAGCGGTTTGAGTTGAGTGCTGCTTGCTTTTCTTATACTAGATTTTGACTGGCATTCCAGTAATGTATTTAAAAAGTAATTTGTTTTTTCATGCCTCACAACCTTTTTGTTTCCATCTAGATATTAAGTAAGCTGTCATGCAATCAATGCATTGAAATATTTTTATTCTTTTATACTTCATTTGTCTTGATTGGACTCTCATAATGAGGGTTTGGCACCCAGGGCAGCATATTTAATTAAAGTTAGTTTTTGTGGTGTTGAGTATAGCCCCGCCCCTTTATGGTTGGCCACACCCCTTCACATTGACCCCATCCATTTCAGCTATATCCTGCAGCCCCCCTTTGATTTGAAGTCACCAGCCGCCACTGGAGAATTGAATGGTCTGACTTCAAATAATTCTCTGTTTTAATGGCTGTTAATATGGGGACTGGGATCTGTTCCAGGAGGCAGAAGGGTCTCCTTCAAACAGTCTGTTGGCAGTAGCTTGTTTTGCTGCCGGAGGATTACTGTATAGTCATGCTTTGTCTGCCCAGTTGCAAGGTGAGTGTTTTCCCCATGTCTCAGTCTTCCCTTTACCAGGTTTTCTCTTTGGCTGCAGAGTGGGTGTAGCACTGTGTAATGGTAACTAACGGGTTTGGTTGTATAGTAATGGTCAAAGATGGGCTGTGTGCATTGTGCATCAGGTGAAAATGCCTATAGGCCAGGTAAGCTGTAAATCAAAATCCAGATGATCACTTTAGAATCTGTTCTTAGACTATTTTTTCGCCTCTGTGGGATGATTTGTTGACAGGTGTACTGGCAGCTGTACGGAGATTGGTTTGTAAAATTTAGAAGTGCACATGACGGACAGAACATGCACACAAAAAAAAGCAGTTGGAGTTGTAGAGAGTGGTGCATGTCAGGGTTTAGCTGTTGTAATTTCCAAATAATAATTGCTTGGCTGTAGGGTAGTTTTCTTTTTTGCTTTCGACTTACAAATAGGAAGAACCATACATTACGAAGTGAATTTATGATCATCTTCATGTAATTGGATACAGAGTTTTGGATTTTAAAGTCCATGTAGCTGTATACATACATGAGGAACAAAACAGGGAATAGTATAATTGTTTCTAAAAGTAAAACATAATCCTGCAAGTCACATTTTGTGATGTGATATTCTTATCTTTAATTATAGGTCTCAGAATGGTTGTGGTGTTAACTTAAGTCATAGTACCATTGGGACAAAGTATAGCAACTGAATTCTTGGTTGCTGACCACTGCTTGCTTAGTCAGTATAGACTGACACATTAACTGTGTATTTTCTTATGTGTTTGTGCTGTTTATTTCTCTCATGAGTTGTCATAATTTCAGTGGCTCTAAAACTACTGAACCACAGATGGGGCAGCTGTAAAAGTTCTGTGGAACATCATAGTAATAATTTGAAAATTATGCCAGAATTCATTTAAATGTCTAAATTTCAAGGTGGTTTGTAGCCCAAATTATGTACTGACTGCGTTATGGCTTTAACATTACCAAGTTTAATGGGTCTACCCTTCCAAGTAGCCTGTGTGATAGATTTTACTGGGATTTTTAGGAATATTGTTTTGTAGCTGAATCATGCTTTCTTGTGTTGTTGTAGAAGTAAGGGATTGACATAGACACACACCCACTTAAACCAGTTCTTGAATACAGTGTTTGTGTGCTTTGTAAATATAATTCCCTCTGCTTGCAGTTCTCAATGTGTACAGCTATGTGTTTGTGGTGTCGCCAGTGTGTAATCTACAGGCACAACTGTGTATTCCATGTATTTTATTTTGCATTTCCATTGTGTTCAGTACATCTTTGGGATCGGTTTCAAAATGTTACTTTGGTAAATAAATAATTAAATATTCAGAAATGGAAATGCATGCATAGTGATTACTTGAATTGCACTATTTATGACTTCAGACCTGTTGTCCCTTGCTCATGCAGTGCAGCAAACTGGTTGCAGTAAACTGTATTAAGTTACTGGTTTCATTGGCAAGAGATGGATACAAGTGAAGTAGCTGAATTCCTGCACTATGTAAACTGCTAGAAAGTTCACATCGGGAGTACATTGCACAATTGTACATTTCTTAAGTAGAAAAGGTCATCAGGGTGGTGGAGTGGATGAAAGAGGGGCCATGAAGATGCTCAGTGTGACTGACAGTGAAGTATGAAGTAAGACTGAAGGAACTTCGCATGAACACTATTTAAGCCTGTGAATCTATGATCTGTCTCTTCATACAAGAGCATTCAGCCTGCAACTTGCCATACATGTCAAGCAGAGCAACTCGCTGACCCTCTTCAAGAGAAATCTTGATGAGTGGATGGGAAACAGAAAAATCACCCCAGGGATAACTCCAGTGGCTCTACTCGACAGAGGCACTGGGAACTAAGGACGGGTAGCACTATGCCAGGGTAATCCTATGGCTAGGCTTGTAAAGTCCCCAGGGCCACTAGCCTAGTACACACCTATGAACCTATATATTTGCTGTATTACTATGCATCCTAAAGTCAGTGAGTTGGCATTGTTTTGTGCCTGATATTCTGAAAATATAAATAAAAGAAAATAGACTAATGAGAGTAAGGGCACAAGTATTAGGTGTAAGTGCAGAGTAACTGAAAGACATGCTGCAGACTTCTACATGTGAGGAACTTTCTGAGTCATGTGCTTTAGTAAACAGTCAGTAAAGCATTCTAAAAAGTTAAGTCCTTAAGATTTATGCAACTGGAGGACAGGTTGCTGTTAAATGTTGCTGCTGGGACCTCTGTTTCCAAGGAAGCCAGGTTTCAGTTTTTGTAGCAGGTCAGCTGTGGAATTCCAAGTATGGGACTGGACAATGGCTATCTGTGTCTGTTCACACAATTGCAGTTCCCATGTTTTGGTTAAATTTAATAGATTCATAATTTCATTTCAGTTTAAAAAGAATACAATCTGACTTAATTCGACTACTATCAGGGGGTTTAAAAAAACTCATGGTGAATATAAAGTTAAGTAAAATATCTCTAGCTTGTGTAAAATGTGTAACTTTTGTTTGTTATGATATTCCATTGGAAATAGAAGCTGTAACTTATCTTATGTGTATGTGTATGAATTAGTTTGCTGGGTTGACTAGCCTTTCATTGTTCAGTAGTAAGTAAGCATTTTAGATCATCCCTTCATATGCCACTGAGGAAGACCAAATCCTTTGGTTTGTTATTTTTATGCTTTCCACAGATTGCCTATTAAAGTGCATTTGAACTGTGTAGATCTGCTTCAAGCTGGACAGCAGGGTTTACTTTCAATGCCATCATAAGCTCCGATTCCCCCTGTAGCAAAAGCTGATGGCAGCTGTGTAGGAGATGTGAATGCAGTGTTACATTGCAGACAGAAAACATTTGGAAATAAGTCTGGTTTCTTGGTGGGTGATGTGTACTTGGTGAGAAGTGGTATTTACGCATACTACTGCAGGGGTCACGTGGTAAATGTTTGATTTTAGAGCATGTGTATACTCGGCTATACTAATGAAGGGGTCACTGGGGCTAATGTTTCATGTTGGTTGTTGTGCATACTTGGAAGGGCTGCTGAAGGGGTTGTTGATGGAAATGTTGCATTCTGATGCTTCTGCATTGTACGGCAGACTGCGAAAGGGGTCGCTGGGGAGATGTTTCATTTTGGTGTTTGTGCATACTCGGACAACATCAGATAAAGACTTAGGTTATGGAAATTTTGCTTTTTCAGATTTCGGTAATTAAATTAGCAAGGGAGCATGTCAACGTTTCAGGAAATGTTTACATTTCACCGTTTCTTCCTTGCATTTTTAGTTCTCTGCTTTGCCCTATGGCTTCTCTACTGCCCCAAGGGTATTCACCAAATGCCTTGCTCCTGTGATTACCTTTTGCAGAAAAACAGGTGTTCCGATCTTTCCCTACCTGGACAATCTGTACATTCAAGCTTCTTCCCCTGATGCTCTACTTCAGGATCTCCAATTTACTATTTCCCTTTTAGAATCTGGATTTTACCACAAACTTCCAGAAATCTTCTCTGCCTTCTCAGCAACATGTTTTCCTTGGTTGCTAGCTTCAGACCATCTCCATGTTGGCATCTGTGGCTACCCCCAAGGCCCTCTCTCTCTCTCTCTTTTTCTCTCTTCTTACTATGGCTTCAGTCACAGCCAGGGAATTTCTCAGTGTCCTCAGGTTCATGGCTTCAACCATTCCCATGCTCCCTGTATTCACACTCCATATGAGAAAGGAAAATATGGCT